>NC_077229.1:14982814-15215314 GCF_027887165.1 Monodelphis domestica | reverse complement strand
ACTGGCTGTGTGAACCTGGGCAAGTCAACTTATTTTTCAGTTCTCTGGGCAACTTCGAGACTCCTAAGATGCAGAGAAGGAGCTGATCCATGTTGGTGGAGGGAGTTTCCTCTCCTGGGAGTTCCCTATACCAATGAAATCACAGATCCATTTCCCAGCCTAATCTTCACTGTGTGCCAGGGAAGCAGGATGGTAGAGACCAGTCAATGCCCACCATGTTCCAGGGAAGCAGGACATTGGAGACCAATAATCACCTACTATGTGCCAGGGAAGCAGGATATTGGAGACCAGTCAGTATCTACTATGTGCCAGGGAAGCAGAACAGTGGAGACCAGTCAGCACCTACTATGTGTCAGGGAGGCAGAATAGTAGAGACCAGTCAGCACCTACTTTGTGCTAGGGAAACAAGATGGAGACCAGTTAGCACCTACTATGTGCCAGAGAAACAATATGGAGAGCAGTTAGCACCTACTATGTGCTAGGGAATTAGGACATTGGAAACCAGTCAGCACCTACTATGTGCCAGGGAAGCAGGACAGTGGAGACCAATCAGCACCTACCATGTGCCAGAAATCTGTCTTTTCCCAACTTTCCCCTGTGGCTCTTGGTTCTGTCCTCTGGGCTAAGCAGAACAAGGCTCTTCTTCCTTGTTTGCTCCAGATGAGAGCTATCCACGTCCTGGAACAGCCCGCCCGCCCACCCGCCCGTGTTTCCCTGTCTTTTCTCCAGGCTAGGCACGGCCAGGTTCTGGGGCTCGTCCTTCTCCTGTGGGGACTCCAGGTCCTTCCTCATCCTGGTCCCTCTCCCGCTCATCCGTTTGTGTGGCAGGTGGGGGCTGCCAGGGCAGAGGACACTGGCACGAGCGAGTGGCTCTCGATTCTGGAAGCTGTGATGTGTGCGTGTTTGGGGGGAGGCAGGAAGAGAGTACTGCTGCCCCCCAGGGCCTGGGCCTGGTTTGGATCTCTTCCAGGATCCCAGGACAGGACCTGTTTGTTTTCTCTGCCCTCTCTGAACCAGGGGCATCATGGGATATATAGTCCCTGCAGTGAGATCTCTGGGCAAACCTGTCAGAGGACTCTGTCTCCTCAAGATGAGGCAACAGAAAGAATGCTGGATCTGGAATCCAGAGGACTGGCTTGTTTAATCTTGGCCCCTTTCCTCTCCAAGCCTCAGTTTCTTTGTCTACAAAATGGGGATAAGAATCCTTTTATTCCCTGATTTAACAGGTTGTTGGGCCAGGGCTTGGGAAATCTTCTGTATTAGTACCATCTAAGCCATTCTTTTTGATTGACTGGCCGACTGATTTCACATTTTGAGCAACGATGGAAAGTCTAGCGTGAGTAGCGGTGTGATATGGCTGCCAAGGGGGCTAACGTGATCTGATCTGGGGCTGGGAGCTCCCTCCAGGAACAAGGAGGCCATGTGGGTTCCCCCACTATCCTCTGCCCTGCCCAGATGGTGCCCAGAGCTTTAGTGGGTACTTTGGTAAGATGGCGAGGCTCCAGAGGAGCACTATCAGGATGGTGAAAGGCTTTGATACTCCCAGGGTCTGAACCATTGTCACAGGAAAAGGGATTAGACTCATTCTACGGGCCCCAAAAGCCAGGGCCAGAGCCAGAGGGATGCATGAACGCCGCAAAGGCACAAATCTGGGCTCCATGATGGAAAGAATGGGCTGCACCAGGCAGGAGGCTTCCTTTGGAGGGAGGTCATCATTGGGAGGCTGGAGGAGCCCTTTTCAGGTATGTTGTGGAAAGAGATTCCTGTCCGTGGGTGGGCTGGACCAGATGGCTGCTAAGGCCATTCTCTCCCTCCAGCTGACATCCACACCAGGATGGATTGGGAGAGCCAGGAGCCAGATTAGTGTCTTTAAGCTAGAAGAGAGGACCGATTCCCCAAAGATGAAATTCAGTAAATGTCAAGTCACACCCAGGTCCAAGAAATCAGCGTCCCAACTAGAAACTGAGTGAGCTGTGCTTAGAAAGCAATTTGCACGAAAAGACCCTGGAGGGCTTAGTGGCTGCAGGCTCAGTATGAGTCACAAGTGGGATATGGTCAGCAAAAAGCTAGAATAATCAGAGGGAAGGGGCTGGGCGCTTTTATAGTGTCTGCAGTGCACCTATGTGTCAAGTGCAAAGGAAGAACTTAAGTGATCCTCACAGCAACCCTGGGAGGCAGGTGCTGTTATTCTTCCTATTTTACAGTTGAGGAAACTGAGGCAAATAGAGGTTAAGAGACTTGCCTAGGGTAATACAGCTAATAAGTGTCTGAGACAGAATTTGAACTCAAAGCTTCCTGACTCCAGTCCTGATACTCTATCCATTGTGCCCTCTGGCTGCCTTGCTGCTTTACTGATTGATCAAGATGATGGTCCTGCTTTCTTTGACCTGCTCAGATGACATTTAGAATACTGTTTCTGGTCATGTCATCACCTTCACCAAAAGGGCAGGTATGGTTGTGGAGGGAGGGAAAGAGGGAGGAAGAGAGAGGTAGAGAAAGAGAGGGTGGGGGAGAGAGAGACAGAGAGACAGAGAGAGAGACAGAGAGACAGAGAGAGAGAGAGACAGAGAGAGACAGAGAGAGAGGGAGGGAGGGAGGGAGACAGAGAGAGAGGAAGGGAGAGAGGGAGAGAGAGGGAGGGAGGGAGAGAGAGACAGAGAGAGGGAGGGAGAGGGAGAGAGAGAGGGAGGGAGAGACAGAGAGAGCGAGGGAGAGGGAGAAAGAGAGAGAGAGAGAGAGGGAGGGAGGGAGAGGGACAGAGAGAGGGAGGGAGAGAAAGAGAGAGACAGAGAGAGAAGAGGGGAGAGACGGAGAGAGAGAAGGAGAGAGAGAGGGAGAGAGAGGAGAGAGAGACAGAGAGAGAGAGAGGGAGAGGGAGAAAGAGAGAGAGAGAGAGAGAGAGAGAGAGAGAGAGAGAGAGAGAGAGAGAGAGAGAGAGAGAGAGAGAGAGAGAGAGAGAGAGAGAGAGGGAGGGAGGGAGGGAGAGGTAGAAAGAGTGGGAGACAGAGAAAGACATAGAGAGACAGAGAGGGAGAGTGAGAAAGGGAGACAGTCAGAGACAGAGAGGGAGAGAGATGGAGACAGACAGACAGATTCTTTCCAAACCAGGAAGACTCAGTGAGAATCCAGTTGCAGAGAAGGGACCTGGGAGTTTCCTGTCCTGGGAGTCGCCTCCATCAATGAATGCACACACAGATCCATCCAGCTCTTCTCCCACAGAGGGCCTGCCCTTCTCAGGCCACATGAGACTGGCCCAGGGCTGTTTGGATTCATGCTAGGGTGGGCAGTGTTCTGGGGAGTCACAGTTGTGGAGGAATGAGAAAAAGGAGAAGAAACCCGGAGAGAGCCCTGGCTAGATCCTCTGGGGTTCCCTCCCTGTAGTAGCTGAGGAGCCCCGTCCTTTCCGATGAGCCATTTGCCCGAGGAGGGGTCAGGAATCCTGGTCCGCACAGCCCTGTCTCCCTTCTTTCACATGCCATTCCCTTAAGTGGCTCTCTGCCTAGGCTTCCTGGTGACCTGGGCTTATGGATGCAGAGGTGGAAGGATCCTGGGACATCACTGTGTTGTCCAAGTACAGATGAGGAAACTGAGCTCACTCTAGGCAGGTAGCATCAGAAGTGGGATCTGAATTTGGCTGGCTCTTCCCATTAGCAATCCAGATCTACTCCAACAGATGGACAATAGGGTTGGGAAGGGGACAGAAAGATGGTTTGGGAATTGGGTGACTTGGGATCCAATCGCAGTGCTACAACTTTCTCATTGTGTGATAGTGGGCAAGTCACTGCCGCTCCACCAATCTCAGTTTTCTCTCCCGTAAGATGAGGTGATTCTATTCCACGGCCGGGAAGTCCCTTCCAGCTCTAATATTCTCCAATCCTTGTTGGCTCTGATGGCAGATTTAAAACTCTGACAACGCCTCCTATCTGGAAAAGCCTCCAGGATGGTCCTGGTCACAGCCTGGGCACGTGTGATCCAAGGGCCAGCCTAGAGGGGTGCAGACAGGCTCATCACCAAGCGACTTCATCTCAGCTGTGGAAAACTCTGAGTTCCTCCATTCCAGCTCAGCGGGCACATAGTAGGACAAGCTATGATCTATTGGTAGAATCTTTGAGAATCAGAGACCATTCGAGCTAGAGGGGGGCCATGGGGTCCTTTAAATTGCTTCCTCCATGGAGAAAACCATGGATCTTTGATGTGCTGAGGTCACAGGATCCTAGATATGGGCATGTCCAATGTCCTTGTTTTTAGAGAGCAAACTGAGTCCCAGACAGGAAAATTGGGGGTCACACAGGGAGAGAGGCAGAATCTGAATCCAGGTCTTCTGACTTTGATGCCAATTATTTTCCCACAATGCCTCTCAGGTATTATTACACTCTCTGGTCAGATCAGTTACAGGTCAGGTCATCACTACCACAAGGAGTAGATTCAAATCCCACCATTAGAGGTGGGTCTAAGTGCTCCCTCTCTCAGTCAGGGTCATTCTAGCTCTCAGAGTCTTGAGTCTCTCAGAATTCTTTGCATCTTTAGACAGAACAAGGTCTTTTGAGGCCAGGTATTCCAGAGAATGTAGACTTGGTCCTGTATCCATTGTGCCAAGGGACACACTCCTTACTGAAAATACCCAAGAGACTCTCCTGTCCAGAGTCCTGCGGACCCTTTCCTTTCCCGTGCCACCCATCCCAGATCCCCAAGGGTATACTGCCTTGACAGAGATAGATAGAGGAGAATTAAAACTTAACTCATATTTAGGAAATATTATTAACAATTAAAAAGCTGAAACCTTGGTGATTAATGTATGCACAATCCCAATAACCACATAATTAATATAATATTAGATAATAATTACTTATGATTAATAACCACATTTAATACTTTTCAAATTAAGTGAAGTACAGGGAGAAAGTTTAATTAAAGGCATTAAACTGTTTGAAAACCCACTCAAATCAAGCCCTTGCAAACAATCGTTATCAGGAGGTGACTTTGAAATCGGTATCTGGGCCAGCCTCCTTCACGGAATCCCAGAATCCTAGACTCATGGAAGTCACTAGAACATACGTCCATGACTTAAGGACATCCCATGATAAATTGTTATTGAGGTTCAATTGTGTCTGACTGTGACCTCACTTGGGGTGTTCTTGGCAAAGGTATTGGAGTAGTTTGCCATTTCCTCCTCCAGCTCATTTGGTGGAGGTGTAAACTGAGGCAAACAGGGTTAAGTGACTTGCCCAGGGTCACTCAGCTACTAAATGTCTGAGGCTGGATTTGAACTCAGGTCTTCCAAAGTTCTATCCATTGTGCCACCTACCTGCCCTATGACAAATAATACCCTTTCAAATACCCCCAATTGACAGGGACTTCATCCCTTCCTGAGGCATGTTTTCCTCTATGGAATTAAAAGTCTTTTTGATCCCCTGCTCTCTCCCCCTCCCCAACGCATCCATGATTGCTTCTAGTTTTGCCCTTTGGTAGTATCTCTGTCCACATACCAGATCTTCACGTACTTGAAGGAAGCTGCCATGTTTGTTCTTAGTTTCTCCAGTCCATGGCTCGAGTCTTCTCCTTTGAGTGCTGTCCCACTTAATGATGTCCATTCAAGAGTATGCCATCCACGCTGAGCCCTTTGCTTCAGCTAAAGGCAGGGTGGGGATGAGTGACGAGGTCGTTTGGTGTGGAAGGGGACTCCACACCCAGGATCCTGTGGGGCACAGCCCAGAGACTAGGAGAGGGGGGTGAAGGATACACATGGAGCTGTCCAGGGTATTCCTGTCACTTCTCTGTCCTTATGTGACTCACACACTAGCCGGGTGAGAATGGTCAAACCGGAACTCTTCTTCCCAATGATGTAGAAAGGAGTGTATTGGTAAATGTTTAACAACTGTCTCACTTTATTAACAAAAAAAAGTATGCAGGAACCATTTTCAAGTTTAATCTGCATTATTCCCATTTCCCCCATCACTTTCTTTAGTCTAGACAACCAAAAAAGCAATAAGACAAGCTGGATTTGTAGCATTTGGTGATTTTTCCAGTGTAAACCCTTTCACTGGAAGCAACAATTGGCTTTCTTGAGCCTGGACATTGGGGAAACTGAGGCTGGGAGAAATGAAAGCTCTTGGCCAAGAACATAACAATGGGGAAATTGGGAGGAAGATCAGGAAGGCTTCTGGGTCACTCACCTTCCTAACAGTTAATGCCAGAGTCCAGATGAGGCCATCTCAGATCATCATAGGATCTGAGTTCTTGATTGAGGGTGAGTAGGGATATCTATGGTCATTTTGTCCAGTCCCTTCATTTTACAGAGCCAGAGGCCAGTGACATTACCTAACTGGCTCAAGGTCACACAGGTGTTATGCAACAGTGGCAACATTTGAACCCAGGCCATGTTTTCTACCACACCTCAGCCATGAGTTTCTGGTCTTCAAGTGGAGGCTGTCAGACTGATTGTTGGCAGTACTGGAGAGGGGATTCCTGTCCAGGTGCTGCTTTGCCTCTGAGATCTTTTGGGATTCTGTGCTCTAGACAGAGCTGGAGAAGGGGGAAGGGCATAAGCACTTATTAAGGATCTATTATGTGCCATGTACTGGACTTGATGATTTACAGATATCTCATCTGATACAACAGCTCTGTAAGGAAGCTGTTATCATCCCCATTTTGTAATTGAGGGAACTGAGGCAGACATAGGTTAAGTGACTTGCCCAGGGTCACACAGCTAGGAAGTGTCTCGTGTTGGATTTGAACTTCCCATCTTCCAGACTTCAAGTCCACAGCTTTTCTATCCACATGATGGATAGGATTCATTAGGCTACTCAGCAATCCTGGTCCCTGGGATGGGCATCTTTATACTCAAGCTCCCCCTCCTCAGAGTTGGTCTTGGCAGTGAGGCAGGATCTTCCTTCTTCCTTATTGAACCAGGTCTAGGGCTCGGGGACAGGAGCCTTTCCCTCAAGGAGGGCAGAGCTCTTTCCCCTCTGCTGGCACTGGGATACAAATCTCCATGACCTCCCAAATACCATTGATTCTAGCACAGACAGGAAGCAAAATGTGTCTACACTGGCCCATTTGTGTTGATGTTCATAGTCACCTCCACCTTGAACATGCCCAGGTGCTCCATGAGCTCATGTTGCCCCCCTCACACAGGAGCAATAAATGCTTATTCCCTTCCCACTTCTCCAGCTCTGCCCAGAGGTCAGAATCCTGAAGGACTGTACCCACACCTCCACCCAGGCTTATTCACCTTGGACAGAACATGCTGCTCTTGGGACCTCCTACTTACCCCAATACTGACCAATCAATTTCCCCTCCTCTTATGGTTCTTTCTGGAGCAAGTCTAATTTACTAATTCTCACTAGGGTGTAAATGGATGTCAATAGGAACAAATGAAAGAAAAAGCCTTTATTAAGGCTTCCTATATGCTAGGAGTTGTAGTACACTCTAGAGGGAAGAGAACATCTCTGCCCTCAAGGAACTTCCCTTCTAATAGACAACGCTCATGGGGAGTGGTGGCCAGGGAAGGGAGTTTTCGTTTGGTCCATTGTAGCTCTACCATTTCTTGAAGCAATGGTGGTGTTGGGTTGATGATAATGTTGCCAGGGCAAGAAGTAGAAAGTGGAGGCAGGGCAGATGGCAAGATGCCCCCCAAGGCGGATGAATGAAACATGGCCCATGGCTAGGTGTGTCCATACCTAGCTACTCGCTCATCCACTCACTCACCACAGGGGGAAGCTGCAGAACTGAGCAGAGGACTCCCTCTGGGAAGGAGCGATCATGATGGGCTTTGGAGGTCCAGGGGGGAAGAAGGGCAGGACTGCTGATGAGATAATAGGCTCCTGGACTCACAGGCTCACAGACCTAGAGCTGGAAGGGGTCTCCAGGTCCATCTAGTACAGCTCTCCCATTTAGGGAGGAGGAAGGGAAACTGAGGCTCAAGGAGTTTAGCCACAGGGGCAGCATGACCCCAACATCCCACGTGGGAATTATTCTGTGGAGGTTCTCCATGCTGGCCCTCTGCTCTGCCTGCTCTTGAGTTCAACCATGACTGCCACAGCCGTGCAGCTAGAGCATAAAGTCGTCTTTGGAGCAGGAATATTGAGGCCATTATTAAAATGTACATTATGGCATCTTCCCCATGGATTAGAGCAACCATTTCCAAGCTCAATTGCTTAGAATAAATCCTGATTTTAGAGACCTTCAAAGTGCCTCCTCCCATTCTCCTCTGAGCAGGCATTGGGGGATGGTTAAAATGCAAATGCAAACACAGCCCGGGCTCTCTTGGCTCTCTTTGCTTGCTGTGACCCCTGAAGAATGCCTGAGCGTGGCATGCAGGCGGAGGGAGAGGTCTTCTTCAAGGGACAGGCTCTGATGGGAAGGGCTCCTTTGCTTGGTCCTCCATGGACATCAACAGAGATCCAGACTCTGGAAAGCTCAGGGGGACTTCTCTGTTCCCCAGTGATCTCCAGGCCATCTTTTCCATCCTATGGCTGCCATCTTGGCACATTCCTGTTGACTCTTGGAGGACGAAGGACTCCACCCAGGCTTTTATCCCACCTCTGGGCTCTGCTTGGTTGCCCTCAGACTCCTCCTGGGACTTTAGCCAGCCCGAGTAGCCCTAGCGAAGATCTTTTATGAGGGTGGGTTGCCCCAGTGGGTAAATGATGATGTTTGAGTGTCCTGACAGCCTTCAGAAGAACGAGAGCATTTCAGCTGCCCTGGGATCTGCGCTTGGGTTCAGCCAGTGATCATGGGCCAGTAGGAGGTCTAGCCTTGAATGCCGACTTCATTTCTTGCGTCAGTGACTGGGTATCTGGGATGGCTCTGCTGGAATTTTCTGGTAATGAACATCTGTGCTGCCCTGGCGTCTCCCTCAGGCCATGTGCAGGTGCTGTGACTGACTAAACCGGAGAAATTCATTTAAGGCAGGCCCCACTGACAGGAACAATTAGCATGTGGCCATGAAAGCTGCCATGTTTGTATTTCCCTCCCACTCCCAGGAAGTCAGGGCCGTGGAGCTGTGGGGGCCAGAAGGCGGCAGCTGCAACCAGTAGCCTTGAGCAAGGTACCGCTCTCTCTCTGCCTAAATCTAGTTCATGTAAACAAGGACAAGGTAGCGGCTTCTGCATTGACATGCAGTCAGTGGAATTGAGAAGACAGGCAGGAGGAAGCATGCAAGGGAGATCTGACCTGGGTTCCAGTCACCGGTGGTCAGCAGGAGCCAAGGGGCGCCATATAATATGAGGATGGACCGATGTTGATAAGCTTTATCTTCGCCAGTGCTAGGATTGCTCCCTTTATTTTTTCTATGCCCCTACTTGCTCACTGTTGGGTTTTTCTTCTGAGAAATGGGTCTAAGAATAATAATTCTCTACCTGACAGGGTTCTTGGAGGGAAAGCACTCTGTAAACCTTAACATGCTATGGAAATTGGAGTTGCTATTGATGTCAAATTGTCTGCAAGAGAAAATCCTGGCTCTGCTAATAATAATAATAATAGCTAACATCCATATAGCACTTATTATTTGCCAGGCTCTGTGCTGAGTTCTTTACAGTTATTATCTCATTTAATCTTTGCAACAATCCTGGGAGACTGGGGCTGTTATTACCCCCATTTGTCAGGCGAGGAAACTGAGGCAAACAGAGAGGAAGTGATTGGCCCAGAGTCAAATCTAGTAAGTGTCTAAGGATGAATTTGAACCCATTTCTTCCTGACTCATGCTCAGGACTCCCTCCATTGCATGACCTGGCTGTCCCTGCTGTGTGATCTTAGAGTCACTACAACCCTTGGAGCCTCAGTTTCCTCATCTGTATCATGGAGATGCTCTGATTTCATGAGAGTAATTCTGCTTTCATTCTCTACCTGTCAGATTTATGAGGAGAAATATTTTGTGAAACCTGAAAGGGCTCTAGAAAGGAGAACTATTATCATTATTGATATGGTTATTCATTTTGTTCTCATCCCTTTCTGTTCAGTTTAGATAGAAATAGTTCAAGGATGAGTTGTTATCCCGCTTTTAGTTTCTGCTTAATGTTTTGTGGACTAATGCACAGATGGATAAAAGAACTGCTTTTGCAGTTGAATAAATGCCTTGGGATGTCAGCTCTTCTTTTGTAGGCTTACTGAAAGCATCCTGGGGCTGTCTAGGAGTAGAAAAGAGGATGGGATGACAGTGCCCCATCCTGAACCCACAAGGTTTTCATTCTTTCTGTTGTGTATCTACATCTTGAAAGCTCCTTCCTCCATATAGCTTGGAGATTCTGAGTAAGGCGACACCCGGGAAGAAGGCTTTTCTTACATTTGGAGGGAGCAGTGTTATGACCAGGGCACAGCGTGTAACAGTTTTCTCTGTGATTTACTTAACTTTTCTTAATGCTAGCACTTTTCCTCTGTTGATTATTTCCAATTTCTCCTTTCCATAGATTGTATGTAGTTGCTTGCATGTCATCGACCCATTAGATGGTAAACTCCTTGAGGAAAATGGCTTTTGCTTCTTTTCACATTCTCAGCACCTTAGCACAGTGCCTGGCACATAGTAGGTGCTAAATAAATGTCTATTTGACTTACTGACTGATAATGGCTTGGTTTCAATGATGTTTATTCTTGGAATTCTTGAGACTATTTTGAGGTCTGTTTTTATATGATAGAGATTTGTTATCTGCTCGAAGGGGGACAGCAAGCTTCAAAGGTATAACCTTAGCCACCAGGCTATGTCTCATTAGCTACTAATTTTTGCTTGTTTGTTTGTTTGCAGCCCGCAAACATACTGAACATAGTGTATAGTTTTTGCCATTTCCTTGGTTAATCAGCCCGAGCTCCCAATTTCTGGTGGGAATGTTCTGGCCCTATATTTCTGTCATAAACCCCTCCATTTCTACAGACAAATCCACAAGACCCGGACATTTGCTTCTTTATTGATGTGTATTATTAGTTGAGCTCATGAGGATTTTGGTCACTGAGGGCTTTTTGATTCCGTTCTCTGATCTTGGCCATTTCACAGGCTCCATCTAGAGGCAAACCGCTGTCGTTACCTTCTACAAATCTAATGATGGATGTTCCTTGACTACCATTACTAATTCTTGGTGAAGCGATGACCACTTGTGCCACTAAAGTATGACAACGATCACCTTTTTCTTTCTTAATAATTAGGAAGTGTCTGAGCTGGGAGAGACTGGAGATATTCTCTATTCCAACCCCCTCCCTTTACATATGAGAAAACGGAGGTACAGATAAGCTGAAAGGGCTTGCGATCCCACTAAGCTAGCAACATAAAGAGGAGCCCTAAGTGAGCAGTAATTACTTAGTAAAGATCAGAGGGAGCAACAGCTTGGTTAGAGAAGTGACCACTGTAGATCCGAGGGACAGAGAATGAAGATATCAGGGACCCAAGAGGATGGAACTTTTCAGCCTGAGCTGGATTTGGAACTAACCCAGAATTAGTCTAGGAGAGCACATGGAGATATTTGCAGTTCGTTCTGGGGTTTGGGACGGGGAACAGAAGGAAGAGAGACAGACTTTTCAGGAAGCCAGAGAGAAATTTGTTGTTGTTCAGTTGCTTTCAATAGTGTCTGAAATTTTGTGACTACAGTTTGGGTTTTCTTGGCAAAGATACTGCAGTGGCTTGCCATTTCCTTTTCCAGCTCATTTGACATATGAGGAAACTGAGACCAACAGGGTGAAATGACTTGCTCAGGGTCACCCAGTTGGCTTGCCATTTCCTTCTCCAGCTCATTTGACAGATGAGGAAACTGAGGCCAACAGGGTGAAGTGACTTGTTCAGGGTCACCCAGTTGGCTTGCCATTTCCTTCTCCAGCTCATTTGACAGATGAGGAAACTGAGGCCAACAGGGTGAAGTGACTTGTTCAGGGTCACCCAGCTGGTTTGCCATTTCCTTCTTCAGCTCATTTGACAGATGAGGAAACTGAGGCCAACAGGATGAAGTGACTTGACCAGGGTCACACAGCAAGTAAGTTGAATTGAATTGGATAACTCATCCTGATTCTAAGCCTAGTGTTCTATTCTCTGGGCTATCTAGCTGCCCCAGAAATATCTGAGCAAATTTTTCAGGAAAAAGAAGGAACTAAAATCTCAAACTAGTCAATGAATTTGACTTCAATTTCTGGGGAACTCTAGAGTAGATGATCAAAGGGCTATAGCCTTAATGCCTAGCAGAAGGTACCTGGTGACTGAATAGACTATTGATTGTATTGGGGCTCTGATGCAACTACATATGTCATCACCTTGCTTTGCTGATGCAAATGCTTCACGTAGAGAGAAAGGAGTCCAAGAAAGTCGGGATGATATGTAAGGGGTGTAACTTGGAGAGACTGTAGATCATGCGTAGAGTCTATAGCCAGTTCTAGGTGGCTAACCATGTGGCTGGGAGGAGCCTTTTTTGATTGGCTGAAGAGCTGGAGCTGTTGGCATCTTCAAAAAGATCTGACTTTTTGGGCCATTTATTTGCTCCATTCACATTAAAAATAAACTCTTATCTTCTATCTTAGAATTAGTACCATGGGAATTAAGTGACTTGTCCAGGGCCACACAACTAGGAAGTCTCCAAGGTCAGATTCGAACCCAAGACCTTCCATCTCTGGGCCTGGCACTCTATCCACTAAGCCAATTTGCTGCCCTCAAACTAGCCCCATCTTATAGGAAACAAAGAACTTGCCTGAGGTCCCAAGGTTAGGAAGTATCTGAGATAAGATTTGAACCCAGGACTTCCTGTCTCTAAATCCACTGAGCCACCTAGCTCCTCCCCCATTCACATTTAAGGGAACTTGCTGACTCTTAGTGCCCAACGAGCTTCTAACCCATCAGAGAGTTAGGAAAATGCCTACCCCAAGCACATGGAGACCCCTCCAGTGGAACAGATGGACAAAAACCAATGGGTTCTGATGGCCATGGAAGGGCTCTGTGGAGTGCTTAGAGCCTGATCAAACATGGAAGATGCCAAGGTCATCCGTGTACCCAAGCCATCGCCTTCTGTCTTGTCCCTGGACTTGGACGACTGAAGGCGAGAGGGAGGCTGAAGACTTACTCCAGCTCTGCCTCCTTGACGTCTAATTCGTGGGCAAGTGACGGCATCTCAGAGCCCCTAGAGAGGGACCACGTGGGGGGGGGGGAAGGCTGCACAGCTTCCTCCTTCTTCCCATCTATTTGGCTCCAAGAAATGGGTCTCCCTCCTTTGTTCCTCTCCTTCTAGTTCTAGGACTGGCGTCAGGAGCCACAGGAATCCGAGAGCAGTCATTGAGGCTGTGTTTTGTAGCAGGTTCCTCATAGGTGCTCGAGGCGGAAAGGAATGGCCTTCTGCAGACCTTTGGGACCTTCCCCAGATTCAGGTCGGACTCATCTGCCGGCGGTGATGACTTCAGGCATGAACTTGGGGAGGTCGATTGAGCTAATCCTTGAGCCTGCTGCCCCTGAGACCCAGATAGCTTAGGGCCACTGGAGCAGATTGTGCTCCCAAGGTGCTGGAGAGGAATGCTTGCAAGCTTGTTCTTGAGTTTTCCAGTAAATATCCAAGTAAATATAAGTGGTTAAGTGGACCTGGGGGCAGCTAGGTGTGAAGTGGATAGAGCACTGGCCTTGGAATCAGGAAGGTTCCTCTTTATGAGTTCAAATCCAGCCTCAGTTACTTCCTGGCAGTGTGACCCTGGGCAAGTCACTTAACCCCAATTGCCTAACCCTAACTCTTCTGCCTCAGAACTAATACTTGTCATATAGATTCTAACCTAGAAGGTGAGTTTTTTTCTTTTTTAAACGAAAGAATGAAGAGATATGGGTCAGCTGGGTTCAGAGCTCTCTAAACTGGCTGGACTCAAAGAATGGTTGCTAACAGTTCAGTCTCAATGAGGGGTACTTGGGGTATTGGGGGACTCTTTCACATTTTTATCAGTCACTTGGATCATGCCAGAAACAGCAAGCTTTTTGCATTTATAGATGACCCAAAGCTAGGACAGATAGACAGCTAACAAATCGGGCCCTAGAGCCACCATCTTGGAAGACCTGGAAAAGAAAGCTGCATGCCACGGAAGCCATTGGCATCAGAAATGGGTATGGTTTTTATTCACTGAAATGGCATTGAAGAAGATTCATTGCCCTCAACTTTGCCTCTGGTTTCAGGGATCATTGGGTCATTCCATTTGATTTGGAGCTCAAACCTCCTCTGGGTGTTAGAACATGAGTTCCTCGAGGGCAGGGATTGTCTCATTTTTTCTATTTGGATCCCTAGTGCTTAGCACAAGGCTTGGCACATACTAGGTAGAGGCTCTTAAATTTAATTAATTACTTCATTAATTAATTCCTCTCTGATTCTATAGCTCAAAATATCTCAGCATTGCTCACTCCTTCCCCACTCTCTCTTCTTTTGCTTCAGGCTCAGAGGATCAGGAGACTGTTCTTGCCAAAGGGAACTCCTCTATTTTAGGCACAGTGGATACAGTCAGGAAGATCTGAGTTCTAATCCAGTCTCAGACACTTATTAGCTGTGTGACTTTGGGCAAGTCACTTAACCTCTGTTTGCCTCAGTTTCCTTAACTATAAAATACAGATAATAGTACTTAATTCTCAGAGTTGTTGTGAGGACCAAAGGAGATCCATTTTTAAAATGCTTAGCACAATTCATAGATGGTGCTTAATAAAATGCTTTTCCCTTCTCCTCACCTCTAATTTTTCCCTTGATGTCATTTTCTCAGTCTCCTCTAGGATCTAGTTCTTGCTATCATTTCCCTCTCTGCCTAATTTTCAACCTCCTCAAAATGCCCAGATCTCTCCTATCTGTTAAAAATAAACCCATAACCAGAAATGACCTTTACCTGGCCCTACTATACCCTCCAGTTGTATAGCCCAGAAAAAGCTATCTATACTTGCTTTCTCTACATTTTCAGAGGGTCACAACTCTAGGATTGAAAGAGGTTGTAAAGTCTACCCTCCTGTCCAGTGTCACAATGAAAGGAAGTGTCTGAGGTGGGATTTGAACCTGAGATCTGACTTACTCCCAGTCTAATGCCCTACCACTATTGTACACTTCTCATTGATGTGGCTACTCCTTGTATTGTTTTCTAATTTCACCCCTTCTCTGAAAGTGCTCCATTTAAGATTTCCAATGATCTCTCCTTTTAAACATAGATTTTTATGGATATCTTTTGTTTCTCCCTCATCTAGAGTCTTTTCCTGTATTTCCCCTTTCCACTCCTAGGGAGCTATCCCTTATAACAGAAATATTTCTGCCAGCCTGCTTTCTAGTAGTTCATATTAAATATTGAGTTCTCAGTAATTTATGTTTTTGTTTAGGAAATATTAGACTTTTTTTTAAAGAAAAGAAAGGGCAGCTGGGTAGTTCAGTGGATTGAGAGCCAGGCCTAGATATGGGAGGTCCTAGATTCAAATCTGGCCTCAGACACTTCCTAGCTGTGTGACCCTGGGTGAGTAACTTAACCCCTGTTGCCTAGTGTAAGGATAATTTTAGGGTTGTGACCTAATCTAAATTAATTTTGGTTGCCAGGGAATAACCCAAATAAAATATCCAAGTCAGTTTTCAAATATATGGTGGTTTAATTAATATAGAGGGAAGGAATTAAGGAGAAGGGAAGGGGAAAAGTGTAGAATTCCTCCTGCCTGGCTTGTGCCAGGGGGAGTTCAAAGTCCTCCTCCACGAGGTCTCTGAAGAAGATTAGTGGCTTTCTAAGAGGATAGTGTTCAGAAGGTAAAAGAGAAAGAATCAGCCTAAACTCCGAGAGGGCTCAGTAAAGATGCCTCACCTGAACTAGGCTATTCAGCTTCCTCCAGTATGGTATCAAGGAAAACTCACCACTAAACCTGGACAATAGCAGCTGCCACCAAGATGCTGAAATGTTCAGCACGCTCCGCCAGCCACCTCTCCACCGCCAAAGACTCAAGAGAGAGGAAGTGATGAGAAATATATAGACCATTTTTTACATCACTTCCTGCTTCTCACATGTACCAATGGTAGCTTAAGCTTGACTTAAGACAGCCCAGGGATCTGTCAGTTGTTTCTGATTTGTCATTTGTTAGCGCATGTCTGTCATAGACCATCCTCCTAAATACTTAATCCTTAAATATGGGTGTAGACATTCCTGTTTTTGTTAGACTAAGTAGGGTGGAGTAATCTAAAGTTCACAATATCCCATACCACTCTTCAGTATTGATTCTAAGACAGATGGTAGGGGTTTAAAAAAATTAAAAAAAAGAAAAAACAGCAAAATTATCAATTAATTGAACAAAAAATATGACATTATGCACAGTGTTCCATGCACATGGACCTCCTACTTCTGCAAATGGGCAGGATGTGTTGTCTTCTCCTACCTCTTTTTGGGTCCAGGCATATTCTTTGTAGTTTTGCAACATTTATTTTCGATTGTTTTTTGAATGTTCTTTTTATTAATGTTGTAGTTTTCACTGTATATATTATTTTCCTGGTTCTGTTTACTCCACTTTGTGTCAGTTGGTGTTTTCCCAAGCTTTTTCTCATTCATCATATTTGTCATTTCTTATACCAGAGTACTATTACATTACATTCATGTACCACAATCTGTTTAGTTAGCCATTCCCCAGTCAAGGGGCATCTACTTTGTTTTCAGTTCTTTACTATTCCCCAAAGTGCTGCTAGAAATATTTTTGTGTATATGGAAACTGTTTTTTGGTCAGCATTCATCTTGGGGGAGTTACATGGGTGAAAAGACATGGACACTTTGGCTACTTTGCAAAATTCCAAATTGTTTTTCAGAATGGTTTGACTAATTTGCAATTGCACCAAAAATGCACCGGTATTTCCACATTTTGTCCTCTCTGCCAGTTTTCTGGGGGAAAGGTGAAATTTCAGGGTTGTTTTGATTTGAATTTCTCTCATCATTATTGAATTGGAGAATTCTTTCATATGGCTGTGAATAGTTTATGAACTTTATTCATGTTCTTTAACTACTTATCTATTGAGGAATGGCTGTTAGTCTTACATATGACTTGTAAATCTTGAGTGCCAAACCTTTATCAGAGGAATTTGATTCAAAAATTTCCCCCTCTCCATTTGACCACTTCCATTCTTATTCCTAAACACATTAATATTCTGTGCTGAAGCCTTTTAGTTTCATGAAATCAAAGTGATTGATTTTCTCCTTTGTAAATGTCTCTATCTTTTGTTTGGTTAAGAACTCTTCTCTTATCCTGAGTTGCAAGAGGTGGATGATCTGTTTCTCTTCTAATTTTTAGAGTATTAGCTTGGATATTCAGATCATGAATCCATTTTGAATATATATGCATATGTATATGTGTGTGTGTGTGTGTGTGTGTGTGTGTGTGTGTGTGTGTGTGTGTGTGTGTAGATCTAGCAACACCATTGTCAGGTCCATTTCTCAAAGAGATTGGGGAAAAAAGAAAAGAATCTATATGTTCCAAAATATTTCTAGCAATTCTCTTTGTGATGGCAAAGAACTAGAAGTCAAGGGGATGCCCATCATATGGGGAAAGGCTAAACAAATTGTAGCATGTGATTGTGATGGAATATTACTTTGCCATAAAAATGATGAACAGGCTGATTTTTTAAAAACTTGAAAAAAACTACGTGGAATAATGAAGAGTAAAACGAATAGAACCAAAAGAATATATATAGAGCCACAGATTTAGTATTTGAAGAATAACTTGTGAATGTTCGCCTCTGAAACACAAAAGACAGAATGTATATATACAAAACTGTTTGCTGAATGATGCCTTCTATGGTGCAGGGAAGGAAGAGAGGGAGGGGCTGAAAGACCTGAAAATAAATTCTATTACTGAAATTTTAAAACAAACAATTGGTGGCCTGCAACTTTGCTAAAGTTATTTGTCTCAGTTGGTTTCTTTTTTGCTTATTCTCTAGGATTTTCTAAGTAAACCTCCATATCATTAGCAAACAGGAAGTCTTTCCTCCTTTTTGCTGATCTTTACTCACCAATAATCTCTTAATGGCTGAATCTGATGATCCCCCTCCCCCCCCCCATCCTCATCCTTCTTGACCTCTCTCTAGACTTCGGTACTGTCAATCATTGTCTTCTGGATAGTCTTTCCTCCTGAGGTTCTTATGATATCACTCCGTTGTGGTTATCCTCCTATTTGTCAGATTAGTCCTTTCTGGTCTTTGCAGGCTCATCCTTTCTGTTGCAATCCCATGTGCTGGTGTACCCCAGAGCTATACCCTGGGCTCTCTCTCTCTTTTTTAAACCCTTACCTTCTGTCGTGGAGTCAGTACTGTGTATTGGCTCCAAGGCAGAAGAGTGGTAAGGGCTAGGCAATGGGGGTCAAGTGACTTGCCCAGGGTCACACCGCTGGGAAGTGTCTGAGGCCAGATTTGAATCTAGGACCTCCCATCTCTAGGACTGGCTCTCAATCCACTGAGCTACCCAGCTGCCCCCTCCCCCCCCCCAGGCCCTCTTAAACTTTTCTCTATGCACTTTCTTAGTGATTTTGAAAGTTCTCAGGGAATCAAATATGGCACACTGGATAGAGTATTGGGATATGGTATCAGAGGACCTGGGTTCAAAACCTCCTCTGGTATTTACTGCTTATTTTACCATGGGCAAGTCATTTTACTTCTCTGGGTCTTGGCATCCTCTACAAAACAAAGGAATTTGATTTGGTGTACTTTAAATTCCTTTCCAGTTCTAGACTCATATGATTCTATTATCTTTATGCAGTGACCTCCAAGTCTCCTTATACAGCTCTCACCTCTTTCTTGAGCTCTAGTCAAAATCTTAAACCACTTGCTGGAATCCTCCCTTGGTTATCCCACAGGCTTCTCAAATGCACCATGTGCAAGACAGAGCTTACTACCTTCTCCCCTGAATCCATCTTCATCCCTATTTCTGTTGCTATAACCCCCAGCTTTATAGGCACCTCGGCTCCCAACCTCAGAGTCATCCTGGACTCTTTCCTCTCCCCTCTCCCCTCTCCCCAGGTCCAAGCAGTTTTTGTTGCTGTTCAGTTGTGTTGTCCAACTCTTCGTGGCCCCGTGGGCCATGGCACAGCAGGTCCGTCCATCCTCCACTGTCTCCTAGAGTTTGTCCAAGTTCATGCTCATGCCCAAGCAGTTACCAAGCCTTCCTGGCTTCCCCTCTTCCCCTCGTTCCCATCCCAGGCCCTAGAATGGGCAGCTTGCTCAGACAGCTTCTGGGCCAGATGCCCTGTGAGGTTTTTGCAAGTCTGAGATTCTTTGTTGATCAATTGTTGTCTTGCTCAGGCTTGACATTTCCCATCAGAGACTTCTGTTAAAATGGACCTGTTCTCATCATAAGAACAATAACACTAGCTGACAGTGAAATAGTGCTTTGAAGTAGAGCTGTGATATAGGAGATAGAGAGGCAGGTGAACCTGGATCCAAGACCTGCCTTGGTCACTGACTTACTGGCTGTGTGACTTTGGGCTAATCGCTTAATCTTTCTAGGCAAATTTCTCAGATTTGAAGACTCCTCCTCTGAGTAGCAAAGGTACTGACCTGCACTAGTTGGAAGGATTTTACTCACCTGGGACTTCCCTCTACCAAAGAAATAACACCCCCAGTCCATTTTCCCATCATTTAATGTTTACAAAGCTCAGACAACTCACTTCTGTAAAGTGAATGGTCAATGGTCACATAGTTAGTAAAGGACAGAGCTACTGTCTGTTGCCTTGTGACCTTGGGAAAGTCATTTCTGTTCTTCAGGTTCACATTTCTTTATCTGTAAAAAGAAGATTTGGGAGGCAGCTTGGCAGTTCAGTGGATTGAGAGCCAAGCCTAGAGATGGGATGTCCTGGATTCCAATCTGGCTTCAAATACTTCCTAGCTATGTGACCCTGGGCAAGTCACTTAACTGTCATTACCTAGTTCTTACCACTCTTCTTCCTTGGAGCCAATACACAGTATTGATTATAAGACAGGAGGTGAGGATTTTAAAAGAAATAGTCATTGGTCTAAGAAATAATAATATGATGGCTAGCTTTTATATAGCTCACTAAGACTTGGAAAGCATTTTCCATTTATTATTGATCTTCATAACAATCTGGGGTGGAAGGTAGGCACTATTATTACCTTCACTTTACATGAGGAAACTGAGTCACAGAGAAGTTCATTGATTTTATCAGGATCCCACAGCTAGTGTTAGAGGTACAACTCAAACTCCAGTCTTCCTCATTCTAAGTCCCATGCTCTGTCCATTGTGCTACCTAGGTTGGGTTGTCACTCTTAAGAATACTTCTTGGAGGTGATATTTGGAGCCACAGAAAGATTGTAGAGAATCCTTGGATCATGGAATCATACAATTAGAGCTTTAAGGAACCAGATATAAGTCCTTATAGTAAGAGGAGGATGGGTGACAGCCAACACCCTGAAGAGAACACCAGTTCCATAAGACTTCAGGCTGGGGGGAGCCCCTTGGATTTCAGGGAGGTCCCCAATTTATTCTGCCCATAGCTTCTTTGTCCATAATTGTTTGCCTGTTTTCTCTCCCTTGACTGTGATGTCCACGAAGGTAGGGATTATCTTTTTCCTTTCTTTGTATCCCTAGTGTTTAGAGTACCTAGAATGTAGCAGGTGCATAGTAAATGCTTATTGACTAACTTGGTCTGGTTTCCCCCAAACTGGGTGCATGCTGGGATTTGGTGCCAAGTCTGGGGGAATGGCCTGAAACAGCAAGAGATGATGGTGAGGCTGGAGGCTCCCAGGATGACGATTCCTTTCCCTCCCCCCGACATCAGTCCACACCATAGCAGGGCACCAAGGATGAAGGGCAAAGATTCCCAGAAGCTCCCAGGGCTGGGCATTCATCACCATCCCAGCAACCCCCCAATCCTCTGCTGCTTCTTGGTGTCATTAGCAAACCTCTCCATAGGCATTTTATTTCTTTTTAAGCCTGGAAGCTTTGAACCTATTAACATGATAATCGGCTCCTCCAAACCTGATTGCTAATTAAGGCTGGATATTAGCTTCAGTGCTGGCCTGCTCAGGGAGGGGATCATGTGCCACCTCATTAGCCCCTAACAAATGCCTCTGGCTGCCGAGAGAAACAGGGGCCTCAATGGCTCCTTTTTGTGGAATAAATCTGTCTGTCCTTTTACTGCGGATCCTATAGGGGTCAAGTTGGCTGTCCTGGATTTTGGATATCACTGCGTTGGGGCATCCGGGGAAATGATTTTGGATGTCCTCTGCCAAGGTGTATCCATCTGTTCATTTATTTGGTAATTCACTCATTCCATTAATTCACTCACTCTCTGATTCATTTATCTAGCCATTTATTCATTATTTGATAATTTGGTAATTCACTCATTCCACCATTAATTTATTCACTCATTTATTCAGTCATTCACTTATTCATTCATTCACTAATTCATTCATTTGCTCCAATTATTCATTCACTCATTTATTCATCTGCTAATTCATACCTTTATTTGTTCGTTTCAACATGCATTTATTTATTCACTCCTTTATTCATTTTTCACTCTTTCATCCACATATTCATTTATTCCATTAATGCACCCATGTATCCATCCACACCATTGCTCTCTCTATTCACTAATTCATCTAATCACTCATTAATTCATTACCCAAGCCCATCTATCTCCACTCATGCTTCCTTTCTTTCCTGGTGTCCAGCATCAAGTCTTGCATGTTGCAGGTATTTGATAAATGATGATTTGAACTAGATTTGAGTGGGTGAATGATAACTGAAGGAGCAAATAAGGTAACAGCAACATGTTCATTCACTCTTTCATTCATTCCCTGCTCACTCACTCATCAATAAATCAACAGGCATGACTTTCCAGGTGTCAGACTGTTAAACTAGGGGAATGAAAGTATGAATGCAATATTCTCTCCCATGAGGGAGCTCTAATTCTAATGAGGGAGACAATATGTACATTTCTTCATTCATCACTCCATCCATCCATTCATTCACTAGGGAGCAGGAGTCACTCTAGGGGACTGGCCCGGCAATGGGATAATCATGATTTCTCATCCTTGGAGAGATTGGGAATCCTCAGCATCTGAAGAAGAGTTTGGAAGATGGAGC
This sequence comes from Monodelphis domestica, assembly GCF_027887165.1. Taxonomy (NCBI): domain Eukaryota; kingdom Metazoa; phylum Chordata; class Mammalia; order Didelphimorphia; family Didelphidae; genus Monodelphis; species Monodelphis domestica. The sequence continues at coordinate 15,193,297 of NC_077229.1, read as the reverse complement.
CCGCAAGTAGCCCTAGAAAATTCACGCAAAGTTGTCTCAAGTTCTCCACTTCCCCTTTCCTCATTCTTTGCCCTTCTGTTTCCATGCAGTTCCTCCTCCAAGACTCAGGGCCTTCTGCTTTCTTTCCTTCTTCCAAACCTTTCCCTAAAGAGAGGCTACATATTCTACCCTTTTCCCTGCACTGGAGTATCAATTCCTAAGCTGACATTGGACTCCTATAAGAGCTTGATGTGGAAGGGAGGGAAAACTTGGCCCCTGGAACAGAGCAAGGGACTCCCTCAAGATCATGTAGACAATAAGTTAACAGAATCTGAATTTGAACCCAGGCTCTTTGACTAAGTTGGAGGTTCTATTTTTTTCCACTTAATTTTTTTTCAGTTACATGTAGAAACAATTTTTGGCAATTGTTTTCTGATGTTACCTGATTCAGAGTCTCTTCCCCCCTCTCCAAGGCATTAAATTGTCAAATATAAGTTATACCAGTGCTTTTATGCAATATATATTTCCATTTCCCTCATGTCAAGATGACAGAAGACATAATACACATATAATAAAAAAAACTCATGAAGGAAATAAAGTGAAAGATGGCATATTTTGATTTGTAATCGGACTCCAACCGTTCCTTCTTTGGCTGTCAACAGTGGATATTTTTTTAGCATGAGCTCCTTGGCATTATCTTGGAACCTTGTTTTGTTGATAATAGTTTAGTCCTTCACAATTGATCATCCTACAATATTTCTGCTACTGTGTATACTGTTCTCCTGGTTCTGCTCACTTCACTTTGCATCAGTTCATAGAAGTCTTTCCAGGTTTTATTTGAACTCTTCATGTTCATCATTTCTCATTAGCTTTCCATTACAACCATAAACCACAGCTTGTTCAGCCATTCCCAGTTGATGGATATCCCCCCAGTTTCCAATTCTTTGCTACTATAAGAAGAGTTGCTACAATATTTTGGTACAGGGAGGCCTTTTCCCTCAGGTATCTCTGATGTCTTTGGGAGACCGAGTCCGTACAGTGCTCTGCTCTCATACAAGTCATATAAGGTAGGTGGTGCCCTATGCTCATTATACAGAAGAGGAAGAGAAGGAATTTATCCATGGAATCCTACCCCCATCTGGCTGTCCTGGCATCTTGAGTGGACCTTTACTCTCCCTACCCCTCTGTGAAATGACTGCACCCACTAGGGCAGTTATTCTAGCTTCCTTAGATTTGGGATCCTCCAAAGTCCATGTGGTACCACACATTTCCCTATAAATAATGGTTCGTCACTGGAAGAGGCCCAGGGCTCTCTGTTACATTCTATAAACATTCTTTAAGCTCCCCTGTGCAAGGCACTGCTATAGATCTGCCATAGGCTGGGAAGGTCAGAAATAGAATCTCTGAGTTAGAAAAGATGGCAGTATCTGTCCCATCCTCCACCATGATTCTGACAACTGGTCAGATAGCCACTGATTGAAGACCTCTTGGGACGAGGAGCTCACTTCTCCCCAAGGTAATTCCTTTTACTTTCGTTGTTGTCACTTAGTTGTTTTTCATTCATGTCTAACTCTTCCTGAACCCATTTGGGGTTTTCTTAGCAAAGAAAAAGTGGTTTACTATTTCCTTTACCAGCTCATTTTACAAATGAGGAAACTGAGGCCAACAGGATGAAATGACTTGCTGAGAGTCACATAGCTAGAAAGTTTCTGAGGCTGGATTTGAACTCAGGAAGTGAGTTTTCCTGTCTCCAATCCTGGCACTCCATTCACGATGCCACCTAGGAGCGACTCTAATTGTTATTTTTATCTGACAGAAAGGTTTATCCTAGCTCTTCTTCTTACTGTCTTCATCACCACAAGCAAAGCCCTTCCCTCCTCTGAGCATCAGTGCCTTCCTCTGTAAAACGAGGGCTTGGGTTAAATGGCCTCCAAAGTCCTTTCAGCTCGAAATCTGATGCTCCTAAGAAATCTGCCTCCCTCCATTTTTGCCCACTGCTCTAGGCTCTTCCCTGTGGTGCTAGTAATGTAGCCTTGTGAGGCATGCTAGCTAAGGACCCAGGCATCCATTCCTGGGCTTACTCTCTGCACATCTGCAGGGCTGGAGGCTAAGCTTTCAGATAGGGTCCTGATATTAGCTGGCTCTGACCTTGTCCATTCTAGAATATTTTAAAATAGATTTTTATTATTAAGTTTTTACAGCACCAAGATTTCCTGTAGTGTCTTTCTCTGTTCTCCACTCCACCCCCAGAAAGCCATTCGCTATAAACAATAGCAATTTTATTTTATTTTTTTAAAAAACCTTTACCCTCTGTTTTGGAATCCATACTAAGTATTGGTTTCAAGGCAGAAGAGTGGGAAGGGCTAGGCAAAGGGGATCAAGTGACTTGCCCAGGGTCACCCAGTTAGGGAGTGTCTGAGGCTAAATTGGAACCTAGAACCTCCTGTTTCCAGGTTTGGCACTCTATCCAGTGGATAGCCATCTAGCTACCTCACAAATAGTAATTTTAAATAAAAAAGGAATATGAAGAAATCCATCAAAAGTGATCAGGACAATGAAGAGTGAAAATATGTCATGGTACCTTGCTCACGGACCTCCCACTTCTGCAAAGGGATCAAGGTGGAGATGTCTTCTTCAACTTCTTTTTTTTTAAACCCTTACCTTCTGTCTTGGAATCAATACTGTGTATTGGTTCCAAGGCAGAAGAGTGGTAAGGGCTAGGCAATGGGGGTCAAGTGACTTGCCCAGGGTCACACAGCTGGGAAGTGTCTGAGGTCAGATTTGAACCCAAGATCTCCCATCTCTGGACTTGGTTCTCAATCCACTGAGCTACCCGGCTGCTCCCTTCTTCTACTTCTTCTTTGGGCATTTCCAGTTTCCCTTTGGATTGTTTTGTGGTTGTTTTCCCCACCATATTGTTGTATCCATTCCAGTTTGTCCATGCTCTATGCTCTAGAACTCATTAACTGTCACATCATGGTGCTGGCTACCATGAATTGCCAAAGTAGAATTTTATTATTGTTGCTATTAATCGGGACTTTTTTGATGATAAAATCCAAGGTAATTTAATTGAACTTACACAGGGATGCCTAGTTACATTTTTACAATTAATAATACATTTCCTTTAATTACTTTTCCCCTACTTGTATAATTAAAATACATCCAAATTATCATGGTGCCAAACTCTGGGGGCCTGTAGGATTCCAGCTGAATTGATGGCATTAATCTCAGTGGTGCTAATGCAGAGATGGAGCTGACCAGCATTCCAGCTTGCTAGTGTAGGATCACCAGGAGCTAGTACTTGTGTTATCTAGAATCTTAGAATACCAGAGCTGGAAGGAACCTTAGCACACAGCATGTTAGAACTTAGAGCAAAGATTATTATAGCTGAGATAAACCTTTTTTTTTAAAAACCCTTTCCTTCCATCTTAGAATTAATATTGTGTATTGAGGAGTGGTAAGGGCTAGGCAATGAGGGTTAAGTGACTTGCCCAGGGTCACACAGCTAGGAAGTGTCTGAAGTCAAATTTGAACCTAGAACCTCCCTCTCAATCTACTGAGACACTCAGCTGCCCCTCAGAAATCTTTTTTTTTCTTGAAAAATTTCACATGAAATTTCCCCCAATTACACATGAAAACAATTTGTTTTTAATATTCATTAAAATGTTTAACTTCCAGATTCTCTCTCTCCTCCCACCTTTCCTTGTGAAGGTTGTCAATTTGATATAGATTAGACATTTGCAGTCAGGTAAAATATATTTCCATATTAGTCATGTTGTGAAAGAAAGCATAGACCAAAAAATTATAAAAGGAAAATAAGCATGATTTGATCTATATTCAGACTCCATCAGTTCTTTCTCTGGAGATAGATAACCTCCAGGTTTTTTAAACCCTCATCTTCCATCTTGGAATCAGTACTATGTATTGGTTCCAAGGCAGAAGAGTGGAAAGGGCTAGGCAATGGGCGTTAAGTGACTTGCCCAGAGTCACCTAGCTGGGAAATATCTGAGGTCAGATTTGAACCCAGGACCTCTCATCTCTGGCCTGGCTCTCCATCCACTGAGCTACCCAGCTGCCCCTGGTAGATAACATTTTTTTGATCATGAGTCCTTTGAAATTGTCTTGGATCAATGTATTGCTGAGAATAGCTAAGTGATTCACAGCTGATAATTGTACAATATTGCTGTTACTGCCTACAATCTTCTCCTGGTTCTGCTCACTTCACTTTGCGTCAGTTTATATATGACTTCCCAGGTTTCTCTGAAACCATCCTGTTAGCCATTTCTTATAGCATGATAGCATTCGTCACAAGCCTAAACCACGTGTTCAGCCATTCCCCAGTTGATGGACATCCTCTAATTGTCCCACAAAAAGAGCTGCTCCAAGTAGTTTGGGGCATGTAGGCCATTTTCCTTTTTCTTTCATCTCTTTGGGATATAGAGACCTAGTAATGGCATGGATGGATCAAAGGCCATCCCAGGTCTATAGCCCTTTGGGCATAGTTCCAGCTTGCTCTCCAGAATGGTTGGATCAGATCACAACTCCCCCAACAATGCAAGAGTGTCCTGAGTTTTCCATATTCCTTCTAATATTTAGCCCTTTTCTTTTCTGTCATATTAGTCAGTCTGAGAGGTGGGAAGTGGCACGCAATTATTTAAATTTACATTTTAGCTCAGAGGAATTTTAAGCCACAGTTTAGAATGCTGAACTTAGGAGGATAGAGCTAGGAGGAACCCGAGAATGTTAGAACACAAAACAATATTAGAACTGAGAGGAACCCTAAAATACAGGGTTAGAATGTAGAGCTGGAAGGAATATTAGAACACTATGTTAGAACACAATATTAGAAATAGAAGGGTCTTTGGGCACAATCCAGTTCAAGACCCTCATTTTACTTTTGAGGGAAGCATTCTGGGCATGGTATGTTTTTTGTATTAGCCTATAACTAAGTCACAAGAGTTAATTGGTATTTCATAAGTAGAGGGCATTTGGGGTTGTGAGAAGAGGTGGCTAAGAGTCCCTGGAAACTCTAGATCAAAAGAAAATCTGCATATTCTTCCAGAGGCTGTAGGGAAGGAAAGATAGGCAAGGGAAGGGGAGAGAAAAGGTCTTTAATTGGTAGGCATTGCAGTCATCCCTGCTCTAGGAAATGGGGGAGAATTTGGTCTGGGCTTAGCATAGAAATAGGCAAGGGCTGGGGACAGCTAGGTGGTTCAGTGGATGAAGAGCCAGACCCAGAGATGGGAGATCCTGGGTTCAAATCTGACCTCAGACACTTCCTTTCTGTATGACCCTGGGCAAGTCACTTAACCCTCATTGCCTAACCCTTGCCACTCTTCTGCCTTGGAACCAATACTGGTTCCAAGATGGAAGGTAAGGGTTTTAAAAAAAGAAATAAGCAAGGGCCGACTTAGAGACAGCTCAGTCAGGACTAGGACAGGAGAGAGGAGGATTGGAAAAAGGATATCTACTTCTTGGTATGGAGAATAGGCTAGAATAATAAGAGGGAAGAAAAGGGAGTGGTGGAGGGAATTTGAAGAGAGTCAGAGTTAGATTAGTTTAAATTAGAACTGTCCCAAAGTGGAATGGGCTGTTCAGGAGAGAGTGAGTTGCCCATCATTGAAGGATTTCAAACAGAGAGGCTGGATAACCAAATGTAGATGGCAATCTTACTTTGGCTTGGGTTCGATCAAATGTCCCTTCTTAGCTCTGGGATGTTTAATATGATCTGAATTCTAGGGGTGGGGTAGTTTGGAAAGCTATATCAAAGAAGCAACTAGGTAGCATGGTGGATAAAGCTCCAGGTCTGCAGTCAGGAGGATCTGGGTTCAAATCTGATATCAAATACTCCCTAGCTGTGTGACTCTGGGCAAGTCATTTAACCCTGATTGCCTAGCCCTTGCCCCTCTCCTGTCTTAGAATTGATACCAAGACAGAAGATCAGGGTTAAAAACACGAATCCAGAACCTTTGGCGCCTCTGCGCCAGTTGGGCCCCGTTAGACAGACTCCTCTTCTCCTTTTGTGTGTTTTTCTTTTGGGAGGCGCTGTGGTGGTCAGTCTTTCTGCTGACCTCCCATCTTGCACCTCCAAATGCCTTTCAGGTATCTTGAACTGGATATCCAGGAGACACCTTAAACTCAACGTGTCCAAAATGGAACTCGGTCTCTTTCCCCCTAACCTCTCCCCCCTTTCCTGTTACTCTAGAGGGAAACGTCCTCCTCCCAGTCTCTCAGTGGGACTCCAATGGGACTCAATGGCAGGATTCCTCACTATTTTCACCCCCTATATTCAATCTGTTCCCAAAGTCTGCGGATTGCCTCTTGGCACCTTGCTGGGCCAAGCCTTCAGCACCTTCTATCTGGACTATTACGATAGCCTGCTTGTGAGTCTGCCAGTCTTGAGTCTTCCCCTATTCTACTCTCCTCCACTCAATAAACTCCAGGGGTTTCCTGCCTGCTTCCTCCCATCTCCCCAGTCTTCTTACACCTTATTCCCTAACCCAGACTCTTCAGTCCAGTGACCCTGGCCTCCTGGCTGTTCCATGAAGATCCTCCATCTCTTAGCTCCAGGCATTTTCTCTGCCATCCCCATCCCTGGAATGCTCTCTCTCCAACGATTAAGCCCCAACTAGACTCCTGCCTTGGACAGGAAGCCTTGCCCAACCCCTCTTAATTCCAGTCCCTTCCCTCAGGTAATTATTTTCTATTTTAACTCGTTTATGTGTATTTGCTTGCATAGTTGTCTCCCTGTTAGTTTATAAGCTCCTTGAGGGCACAGACTAACTCTTGCCTCATTTTGTAGCTCCAGGCCTTAGCATAGTACCTGGCACATAGTAGGTTCTTAATAAATGTTTAATTTTATTATTAAATTATTAATAAATAAATATATAAACAATAAAATAAAAATTATAAATAAATTAATTATTAAAAATAAATTAATAAGGGGGCAGCTGGGTAGCTCAGTGGATTGAGAGTCAGGCCTAGAGACGGGAGGTCCTGGGTTCAAATCTGACCTCAGATAATTCCTAGCTGGGTGATCCTAGATAAGTCACTTTACCCCCATTGTCTAGCCCTTACTGCTCTTCTGTCTTAGAACTGATACTAAGAGAGAAGGTAAGGGTTAAAAAAAAAAAGAACTGGGGGCTCAGTGGATTGAGAGCCAGGCCTAGAGACGGGAGGTCCTAGGTTTAAATCTGGCCTCAGACACTTCCCAGCTGGGTGACCCTGAGCCAGTCCCTTGACCCCCATTGCCTAGCCCTTACCACTCTTCTGCCTTGGAGCCAATACACAGTATTGACTCCAAGACGGAAGGTGAGGGTTTAAAAAAATTAATAAATGTTTACTGATTGGTTAATTGGTTAGCATTTTAGACTTCACACCAGGATGACCTGCCTGGGTTCAAATCCTGCTTTAGCTACTTACTAGATGTGTGACCCTGGGCAAGTCACTCAGTTTTTCTGAATCTCATTTTCATCTGCAAAATGGGAATAATAACTACATCTATCTCAGATGGGGGTTTCCAGTCAGAATTAAGTGAGATGACATACATAAAGTGTTTTGCAAACCTTAGAGCATCATGCAAAGAGGCAACATCAGCAGTCCCTGTATTTTTACTGGGTTCAAGAAGAACATCCAACTCGCTGTATCCATCACCTTAAGTTCAAGTTTCAAATGGACATTCCTACTTCTGCACAAGGAGGAAATCTGGGCATTCTCCCTTGTTCTGGCCAACAGACTTGGGAACTTCTTACTGATGAAGTCCACCAGGTCATCTGGAGGCAGCATCTGACAGGTCAAGAGCCAGCCAAGAACTAGATAGATTTTGAGCTAAAAGTTTGAGGTTGTCTAGCTGAATCCCTTTACAGATGAGGAAGCTCAGTCCCAGAGAGACTGGTTTGCCCCCAGTCACTGAAGCAGCAAGTGGAAAAAGAGGGGGGAGGGATTTGAATCTAGGTCTCCTGACTCCAATCTGACACACTTGCCACTGTACCTGAGTAGGCTTCTTCACAGGAATCCCATAGGTATCTATAAAGTAGTTTCAGGAATTGCACCCAGAGTGTGTTATTCTTGAGATTCTGCTCCAGTAATAGGAAGAATCAGGGAATTGAATCAACTGGGTATGGAATGTGGAAAGCATCCTTGAGACTATCCAGTTTGAACCCCTTTAATCTATAGATGAGGCCAGGGGCCCCCTAATCTCTAGACTCATGTGGACTGGGGCCAATCTTCAGGGCTGACTCAAAGGATCAGTGTTTGATTTGCTCCATCTGTGCCTGTTTAGGATTTTATTCTAGGAAATATTTAAATAAGTTAATGTTTAGGTCTCTACAAATGCAGGCAATTGAGTCCTTAACTCTTATACAAGAATTCATGGTAATAGATGCATATCAGATAGAGGACAGCTTTTATCTCATTCCATAGAAAAATACAAAAAGCAAAAAGACTCACAGAAACCCATATTCCCCTCAATTCTAAGACCTCCAGTGCTTTAGACCTCATGTTTTAGATTTCTCCTTCCATCATAAGGAAGGCAAATACACTTTGAGGCTGTTGAATGGCAGCTCCTTTCGCATTGGACCAAAGTATAGATCTTCTGCTTTCTTTCTTCAAGGAGTGAGGGTGGAGGTGAACTTAAGCCCTTTGCTATTCTCTTACTGCAGGGGTGATGTGATCTAGCACAGGAGGCTCTTAGCACGAACTCCATCTCTGCTCAAACGCTGCTGTCAATTTTTGGGCTAGGAAAGTCCATTCTTAGTTTTCTCCTCTCTCTTCTGTATTTGGGAAGGGAGATAGAAGGGCAGCAGGTGTCTAGGAGGCTGAGGCTCAGGAGTTTCCCTCTCAAGCTCCCTGTGCTTTTGCTGAAATGCAGACATTAGTAGTTTTGTCAATGGCATGGGGAAAGGAGGGAAAGACATTTCCCCCTTTCTCCCTCTTCTTTGTCCCCCAAAGAAGGCACAAGAGAAAAGATGAAAAAGGACAGAAGTTCCTTGATTCTCTTTCATAGTCAATTACAGAGGGGTGGTTCCTTCAATAAGAGTCTGTCTTCTAAAGATTTCTAGCCAAAAGGCAGGCAAATGCATTCTAGTGGCTTGGGTGACAGAGGACTTATGTTCAAATCTTGATTGTTACTTATTACCTTTGTGACCTTGGATAGTTACTACATGGCTCTGATTACTCAGCTGTAAAAAGAAGAGGCTTTGACTTGATGGCCTCCAAAGTTCCTCCTAGCTCTAAAATTTATGATGCTGTTGTATGATTTATGAAATTTGGGGGCTAAAAACCCATTCCCCGGAATAGGTAGCTCCAAACTGGGCAATTTATCTTGGGACAACCTCTATTCATTAAGACTGAATCAAAGGTTGTTTTTTCTTCTTTTAAAAGGTGCCACTTGGCATGTCTGTACTCTATAAAGGGAGAGATAAGCTCATTAATTTAATGGTGGTAGATGGGAGGGAGCTCTCCTGATCAACCTCTTCCCCTCTTACCCAGCTGAGGAAATGGAGCCTCAGAGACATCAAGGGACTTTCACAAGGTTCCATAGCAAGTTAGTAGCAGAGCTAGGATGTATGGGGTGTGCAGGGAGGACTAGCCCCTCTGGTGGGAGGGCTGCTGAGTCCTCCTTTGGTGCCTACCTGCCTCCAAGCTTTCACCTGTGGCTCCAAGAAGCTGTAGCAACAGGTGTAGCCACACACTTGTAAAACCATCTTGGTAGATGGGCTAGACTAGGGTAAAGGTAACTGCAAACCCATAGGTGAATTATGGGGTGTCTATTCCAACTATGTGGAAGACTTGTGGAATGGGCAGATGAGAACAATTTGTTCCAACAGCCAGGAAGCCAGTTGAAACAGGCATGATGGAAGGCTTAAAGCTGAGTTAGACATGGAAGATGCCAAGGTCATTCTCTGAATCTTGGGTCATCACCAGTTGCCCTGAGTTTCGTCTTGTCCCTGGATTTGGATGAGTTTGGAAAAGAGATCAAGACCAACGACGTGCATCTCTGCTTCCCTTCAATCTAACTCACAGGCAAGCCAAGACAGCACCCCGCAATGTCATTGGTCCCCTTTGAAATGATGACAAGGTCCCATAACAAGTTAGTAGCATGGCTGGGGCTCAATGGGAGATGACACAGCTAGATAACAGGTCACCTGAAAAGGGCTGGGCCAACAAGCTTTCATTGAGTATCTCCTAGGCACCATGGAACCGTGCTAAGTAAGCACCAAGATTCAGAGAAATACAAAAGCCAGGCCCTAGTTCCTGTCCTCAAGGACCTCCTAGTCTGATGAAAAGACAACATTCACTTAAATGGGTACAAAAGAGAGATATACTGAATTTGTGGTCAGTGGCTCCTTTGCTTCCGGTCTTACTTCTCTTTAGAGGATTGGTGGTAGAGATTTCAGTGAGTGTGTGCCCTGTACTCTGAACCCGTCCCCTGCTGCTAATCAGGTATGTAGGTACCTGGGTCTTCATCTTGTCCCCCTTATCCCTAGGATGCAGTTGTGAGGGAGAAGGGGACGCTGTCAGTGTCTGTCTTTCTCATTATGAAAAGTTGGCTTTGGGAGCTGTCCTTGGTCTGATTCCCTGCTTGCTTTTGGCTTGGTGTTGTAGAATAAACTTCTTTGAATTTTCTTTTCCTGAGGCACTTGATAGCTTTTTGGTCTCGGGCTAGTCATTTAACCGCTGTGTGCCTTGGTTTCCTTATTTGTAAAATGAGGATAAAAAAAAGGAGGTATCAACGTCCCAGGGTTGATGTGAAGATCAAATGAAATCATATTTGTAAAGTGTTTAACACAGTGCTTGGCACATAGTAGGTGCTTGCAAAATTCTTAGTCCCACTATCCTTCCCTTCCTCTCCCTTGAAGATATCCATGAGAAATCTCAGCCTCCTAAGGGACTCGCCTCCTACTTTACGGAGTTCTGCTGTGGTTTCGGCAGCCGTCAGGTCCTCAGTGTAGGAATACAACTTCCAAGACTTAATTAAAATCAATCTTCAATTACTCAAATGCCATTGATTTGGATCTTGGGCCGATGGGGGAAAATATTATCACCATTATGGGAAATGTCGATATCAGGACGTGGAACATTTTCCTTGTCTCAGAGACGATTGAAGTTCCTCCGGCCCCCACTTACAGGGTACAAGAACACTGACTGACTAGTGAAACAAAGTGGGCTTGAATTTTGTTTTAGGGTAGGGTGCAGTTTAGTCTTTGTGTTCAGATTAAAGTCCCCAACATCTCCGATATCAGCCTCTTGGCCTTTACTTGCACAGCTGCCTCCTTGGTTGCCATATTTATCTTGGAGACAGCAATAGCATAGTGGGAAAGCTCAAAACTTGGAGTTATATGACCTGGGTTCAAATCCTACCACATCTTAGATGTGTGATCTTGACCCAGGCCCTTGACCTGTTATAACCTCAGCTGGAAAATGGATCTAATAATTCTTGGATATGTTCTGATGTAAAAACAATCCTGGGAGCACTATAGAAATGGGAGCAATTGTGCTCTCCTCTCCTGGACTCTGCTGGAAGGCCTTAAAATTATTTTCCTCATCTCCTCTTTCTTCTCTTTCTACAGTTCATACCCCACAGTGGTGATTCACCTGTGTAATATGCTGCTGCCAGAAAGAGTCCATGATATATTAACCAACAGTTATGAAGTTATGGGCAAGAAATAGCTGCCAGAATCATATTCCTAAGGCACTGCTCTATAAACATCAGTGGCTCCCTGGTGCCTAGAGAATAAAATCCAAACTCCTTAGTCTGCCATGAAGGAACCCTGCCCAGTCTGTTCTAACTTCTCTTTGTAATATATCGCATGGTTGGGGTTTTTATTTTCTGTCTCACCTCTCTCCGTTCCTTTTCATGAACTCTATGTATCCTCCAAATGGAATAGCTCTTCCCTAGCTTCCTCTCTTCCCTCCCTTCCCATCTTTCCTCAGTAGGACACACCCCTCTCATCTAAATATCGAAATCTCTCTCTTTTCTGGAGCTGTAAGCCTTCTTTGATTCTCTAGCTGAATGGAATTTCTCCCTCCTGATTTCCAGGATCCAATGTACTCAATAAATTCCAGTGGCTCCCTATTACCTCTAGGATCCGATTTGTTTTGGCATTTATTTAAAGCTGTTCACGACCTAGACCCCACCTATCTTTCCAGCATTTAAATAAATACAATACTACTACACTTTCTATATACTCTGTGGTCCAGCCATGCATCCTCCTTGTTGTTCTTCAACAATGATGCTCCATCTTTCTTCTCAAAGCCTTTACATTGCCAATCCCTCAACCATGGAATGCCCTTCATCTTCACCCTGGCCTTTAACATTCCTGCTGTTGTTTTTTAGTTGTTTCAGTCATATCAACCCTTTATGACCCTGTTTGGGGTTTTCTTGGCAGAGATACTGGAAAGGTTTGCCTTTTACTTCTCCAGCTCATTTGACAGATAAGGAAACTGAGGCAAACAGGGTTAAATCACTTGCTCAGAGTCACACAGATAGCAAGTATCTAAGGCTAAATCTGAACTCAGGAACATGAGTCTTTCTGACTCTTGGCCTGGCACTTTATCCACTGTGTCACCCAGCTACCCTTCTTTAACACACCTCCCCTTCTTCAAGACACCTCAAATCCCAAATTCTACTCTTTATCTAAAATGCTCCTAGTTATTTACATTTTGCCTCTCCAATGAGACATGTGAACTCCCTGTAGGCAGGGATTGTCTTTGGCTTTCTTATCCCAGGTATGTATTATAATAATAATAATAGTAGTCTCTCGGTAACTGAGGATGACGATTGTCTTTGTGCATTTTCATCTATGGAGGATAGATGAGTTTGCACAAAGACTCTTGTGCGTGAAGGAGATTTAAGTGGAAAAGTCGGTGCACAGAGACGTCCCACTCTCTCGGCGTTGGAAGCCTGGGTCCAGTGGCACGAAAAATCGTTACACCTGGAGACTTCCTCAGCTGCATTGGATGGCCGTGTTGTCTTTTGTGCTCCAACACGCCCTAAGCACTCCACAGTGCTTTGCTGCGTCGCCATCTCAGCCGTTGAACCTTCTTATTGGTTTCTTCCATCTGTTCAGCCGAGGCATGTATTAGGTGCTTAGTAAATGCTTGGTGATTGATTAAAGTTTTATATCGATAACTTTTTTTTTACATTTCAATCATTTCTAGATCATTCTTCTAAACCACTCTCCCATATTCCTTTACACCTAACCCAATGAGCTTTCCTTGAATTGTGCTCCCTTCCCTAAAGGAATTGAGTTGTGCTACAAAGTTGAGGATGCCACAATGTCAAAATTAGACAAAATCAACCATGACAATGATTGGATAGCTGAATGCCATATTTTGCCTTCCCAGCAACTTAGAGGGTTTAGTGTGTGTGTGTGTGTGTGTGTGTGTGTGTGTGTGTGTGTGTGTGTGTGTATGTGTATTTTTCTCTTCTATTTTGTTTTTCCTTCCTCTTTGTCCCCCCACCTCTTCCACTTTAGGAACTGTAATCAAATAAATCCTATTCATTACTGCATTGCTGGTGGAGTTGTGAATTGATCCAGTCATTCTGGATGGCAATTTGGGAGTATGCCCAAAGGGTGATAAAAGACAACCTGCCCTTTGATCCAGCCACAGCACTGCTGGGTTTGTACCCTAAAGAGAGCATAAGGAAAAAGGCTTGTACAGGAATATTCATAGCTGCGCTCTTTGTGGTGGCAAAAATTTTTTTTATTTTTTAAATTAATTTTTATTTTTAAATTTTACTTGGTCAATTTCAAACATTATTCCTTGGTTACAAAAATCATATTCTATTCCTCCCTCCCCTCCCCCCACCCTTCCTGTAGCCAGTGTGCAATTCCACTGGGTATTACTTGTGTCCTTGATCAGAACCTATTTCCATGCTATTGATGATTGCACTAGGATATTCATTCAGAGTCTACTTCCCCAATCACATCCCCTCGACTCATGTAATCAAGCAGTTGTTTTTCTTCTGTGTTTTTACTCCCACAGTTTGTCCTCTGCTTGTGGATAGTGTTCTTTCTCATAGATCCCTCTGGGTTGTTCAGGATCACTGCACTGCCACTAATGGAGAAGTCCATTACGTTCGATTGTGCCACAATGTATCAGTCTCTGTGTACAACATTCTCCTGGTTCTGTTCTTCTTACTCTTCATTACTTCCTGGAGGTCGTTCCAGTTCACATGGAATCCCTCCAGTTCATCATTCATTACAGCACAATAGTATCCATCACCAACATATACCACAATTTGTTCAGCCATTCCCCAATTGAAGGGCATCCCCTCATTTTCCAATTTCTGTGGCAAAAATTTTTTGAGGGGATGCCCTTCAATCTCTCTCTCTTCTTTAATATCTTCTCTCTAATGTAAATAAAACTAAAATAAATTCAATTTACTGTAGCAATTCATTTTGGGATTTTAGAAATTAAATCCCTGGTGACCACCAATTTAATATATTAAGGTCCAACCACATAAAAATTTAACAAGACCGAGTTATCACCTCAGGAGCTTTAAAAGGTCAGAGGAGCCACTAATGATCTGGGAATTGGAATCCAGGCCCAGAGCGGAGGCAATTCTGAGGAGCAACCTGTTTGACCTAGTATGGTGGGATATCATCTTGGCAACTGAAATATCAGTCATCTAATTTGGGGAGAGGCTTGTACATTGGCCGTGGCACTCTTTGAAATGAACTTTGTGGGGCCAATGGTTGGTAGTTATTCCTTTTAGTCTCTTCTCTTTGAGAATAAGGTAGGTGGACAGCTGGGTGGCCCAGTGGATAGAGTGCCAGGTCTGGAGTCAAGAAGACTCATTTTCCTGAGTTCAAATCCAGTCTCAGACTCTTCCTAGCTCTGTGACCTTGGACAAGTCACTTTATCCTATTGGCCTTAGTTTCCTCATCTGTTAAATGAGCTATAAAAGGAAATGGCAAACCACTCCAGTATCTTTCTAAAGAAAATCCCAAATGGGGTCACAAAGAGGCAGACATGACTCAAAAACAACTGAACAACATGCTCTAAGTTTCAGAGGTTTTCATATTTCAGGCCTTACTATGTCTTCTCTGTAAATGTTCCTTTGGAAAACCTAATCAATGTTAATTGATTAATTGATTTGAGGAGATATTGACAAGTAGATTGATATTGGGAAGATACTACATGGTGACTACTACTGGGGAGATGGGAACTAGGAATTGATATGGGCAGGGGGATATACTGGATGGGGGCTTGTCAGCACTATAGTACTAGGGAAAGAATGGCCTCTTCCCCACAACTCCTTGGGATCTCCCCAGAACTCAGAGTGTTTCTCTCTTTCCCTCTCTCCTTCCCTCCTTCTCTCTCCCTCCCCCTCCTTCCTTTCCTCTCTCCCTTCATTCCCCACCCCCCACAGGTTAAGTGTGTGTGAAACAGAGACGGAGAGACAGAGAGAGAGTGGGAGAGAGAGAGAAACAGAGAGAGAGACAGAGAGACAAAGACAGAGACAGAGAGAGACAGAGAGAGAGAGAGACAGAGACAGAGACAAAGACAGAGAGAGACAGAGAGAGAGAGAGACAGAGAGAGAGGGAGGGAGGGGGAGAGAGAGAGAGAGAGAGAGAGAGAGACAGGAGAGAGAGAGAGAGAGAGAGAGAGAGACAGAGAGAGAGAGACACAGAGAGAGAGAGAGAGAGAGAGAGAGAGAGAGAGAGAGAGAGAGAGAGAGAGAGAGAGAGAGAGAGAGAGAGGGAGGGAGAGAGGGAGGGAGGGAGAGAGGGAGAGAGAGAGAGAGAGAGAGAGAGAGAGAGAGAGAGAGAGAGAGAGAGAGACAGAGAGAGAGAGACAGAGAGAGAGAGAGAGAGAGAGAGAGAGAGAGAGAGAGAGAGAGAGAGAGAGAGAGAGAGAGAGAGAGAGAGAGAGAATGCCTTGTCCTGGGGATCTGCCTTCCTAGATGGAGTGTGCTGTGGAAGAATCATTCTGGAGATTCTGTGTGCATCATATTTAACTTTCCAAACCCTAATCCCTGATCAGTCTTCCCTTCTTTGTGTTGTGTCCCTTGATTAGAATATAAGCTCCTTGAGGGCAAGGACTTTCTTTTTATTTGTAGCCCAGCTCTTCAACACAGTGCTTGGCACTTAGTGAGTGCTAACTAATTGCTTTTTTCATTCATTCAATAAATGTGTGTTCAATTGAGTTGAATTGTGCTTCAGTTTTCTTTTTTTTTTAAAATATATTTTATTTGATCATTTCCAAGCATTATTCGTTAAAGACATAGATCATTTTCTTTTCCTCCCCCCCAACCCCCCCCCTAGCCGACGCGTAAGTCCACTGGGCATTAGATGTTTTCTTGATTTGAACCCATTGCTTTGTTGATAGTATTTGCATTAGAGTGTTCATTTAGAGTCTATCCTCTGTCATGTCCCCTCAACCTCTGTATTCAGGCAGTTGCTTTTCCTCGGTGTTTCCACTCCCATAGTTTATCCTTTGCTTATGAATAGTGTTTTTTTCTCCTAGATCCCTGCAAATTGTTCAGGGACATTACACCGCCCCTAATGGAGAAGTCCATTACGTTCGATTATACCACAGTGTGTCAGTCTCTGTGTACAATGTTCTCCTGGTTCTGCTCCTCTCGCTCTGCATCACTTCCTGGAGGTTGTTCCAGTCCCCATGGAATTCCTCCACTTTATTATTCCATCATAGTATTCCATCACCAACATATACCACAGTTTGCTCAGCCATTCCCCAATTGATGGGCATCCCCTCATTTTCCAGTTTTGGGCCACCACAAAGAGCGCAGCTATGAATATTTTTGTACAAGTCTTTGTGTCCATTATCTCTTTGGGGTACAGACCCAGCAGTGCTATGGCTGGGTCAAAGGGTAGACATTCTTTTGTCGCCCTTTGGGTATAGTTCCAAATTGCCCTCCAGAATGATTGGATCAGTTCACAGCTCCACCAGCAATGAATTAATGTCCCTATTTTGCCACATCCCCTCCAGCATTCATTACTTTCCTTTGCTGTAATGTTAGCCAATCTGCTAGGTGTGAGGTGATACCTCAGAGTTGTTTTGATTTGCATCTCTGATTATAAGAGATTTAGAACACTTCTTCATGTGCTTGTTAATAGTTTTGATTTCTTTGTCTGAGAACTGCCTATCCATGTCCCTTGCCCATTTATCAATTGGAGAATGGCTTGATTTTTTGTACAATTGCTTTAGCTCATTATAAATATGAGTAATTAAACCTTTGTCAGAGGTTTCTATGAAGATTTTTTCCCAATTTGTTGTTTCCCTTCTGATTTTAGTTATATTGGTTTTGTTTGTACAAAAGCTTTTTAGTTTGATGTAGTCAAAATTATTTATTTTACATTTTGTGATTCTTTCTATATCTTGCTTGGTTTTAAAGCCTTTCCCCTCCCAAAGGTCTGACATGTATACTATTCTGTGTTTACCCAATTTACTTATGGTTTCCTTCTTTATGTTTAAGTCACTCACCCATTTTGAATTTATCTTGGTGTAGGGTGTGAGGTGTTGATCTATTCCTAGTCTCTCCCACACTGTCTTCCAATTTTCCCAGCAGTTTTTATCGAATAGTGGATTTTTGTCCCAAAAGCTGGGATCTTTGGGTTTATCGTATACTGTCTTGCTGAGGTCGCTTTCCCCCAGTCTATTCCACTGATCTTCCTTTCTGTCTCTTAGCCAGTACCAAATTGTTTTGATGACTGCTGCTTTGTAATATAGTTTTAGGTCAGGGACTGCAAGGCCCCCATCATATGTGTTTTTTTTCATTATTTCCCTGGATATCCTTGATCTTTTGTTCTTCCAAATGAACTTTGTTATGGTTTTTTCTAAATCAGTGAAGAAGTATTTTGGTAGTTCAATGGGTATGGCACTAAATAGATAAATAAGTTTGGGTAGGATGGTCATTTTTATTATATTGGCTCGTCCTATCCATGAGCAGTTAATGTTTTTCCATTTGTTCAAGTCTAGTTTTAGTTGTGTGGCGAGTGTTTTGTAGTTGTGTTCATATAGTTCCTGTGTTTGTCTTGGGAGATAGATTCCTAGGTATTTTATTTTGTCTAAGGTGATTTTGAATGGGATTTCTCTTTCTAGTTCTTGCTGCTGAGCTGTGTTGGAGATATATAGAAAAGCTGATGATTTATGTGGGTTTATTTTGTATCCTGCAACTTTGCTAAAGCTGTTGATTATTTCAATTAGCTTTTTGGTTGAATCTCTAGGATTCTTTAAGTAGACCATCATGTCATCCGCAAAGAGTGATAACTTGGTCTCCTCCTTGCCTATTTTGATGCCTTCAATTCCTTTATCTTCTCTAATTGCTACTGCTAGTGTTTCTAGTACAATGTCAAATAGTAGAGGTGATAATGGGCATCCTTGTTTCACTCCTGATCTTATTGGGAATGCATCTAGTTTATCCCCATTGCAGATGATATTAGCTGATGGTTTTAGATATATACTGTTTATTATTTTTAGGAATGGCCCTTCTATTCCTATGCTTTCTAGTGTTTTTAATAGGAATGGGTGTGTGCTTCAGTTTTCTTATCCATAAAGTGGGGATAATAATCTTTGGACTACCTATTTTATAGGTATAGGAAAAGTAGCAGCTAGGTGGCACAGTGGATAGAGCCAGGGTATTTACCTTGCCTACTGGTCTCCTCTCCCTCTTTGTTCCCTGCCTGTTGTTGTTCAGTTGTGTCTGATTCTTTGTGACCCTATTTGGGGTTATCTTGTCAGAGACATCAGAATGGTTTGCCATTTCCTTCTCTAGCTCATTTGACAAATGAAGAAACTGAGGCCAGCAGGGTTAAGTGATTTGCCCAAGGTCATCCAGCTAGTAAGTGTTTGGGGCCAGATTTGAACTTAAGTTCCAAATCCAAGTCTCAGACTTACTCCCTGTGTGACCAGGGGCAAGTCCTTAGCTGTTCTGTGCCTCAGTTTCCACAACTGTAAAATATGGTGATTATGTTTAATGGCCTTTAAGGCCACCTTTAAGTTCTCAAGCTAAACTTTGTAGGCACTTCTGATCTTCTGAGTCCCAATCCAGTATTCATCTCACTAAAGCAGAGGATTCTCTAGGATCACCTGACTCTTTGATCCCTGTCTGATGTATGTGAGTATTAGTCCATAATGATGGGGGTTGGGCAGCCTCTCACAGTTGAGACAAGAAGAGGATCAAAGGCCCTTTGAGGCTTCTAAGAACGATGGCCATTGCTCCAGATGGAACTGGGCTGTGGGCCAAGCCTCCTCCGGTTAGACCAAGCATTTATTAACCTCTTAATGTGTGCCAGAACAGAAATACCAGGAAAAAGAGAGTTTCTGCCTTCATGGAGCTTCCATTCTAATGGGGGAAGATAATACCTAAGACAGAGGGGATGGGAGACTAGGAAGATACAAAGGTGCCCCTTGAGTCTGGAGAGGAATGAAGCCACGGTTGGCTCCAGTGTCCTCCTTAAATTGGAGGTTCTGGGAGAAAGTGTCCATTTAGAGGGAGAGGCTACAGGGTGGAAGGCACTTCTAGTGGATGGAGCCCAGGGATGGAGTAAGCTTCCAGGGTGAAGAGGTTTGGGGTGCATGGAAGAGTCAGGAATACAGCCTGGAGAGGAACTCTCCCTGAACACATACTCTTACTTCTCTCTCTGATCTGCAGTCTCACCTAGGAAGAACATCCTGCCTAAGTTCCTTGGGTAGGAGCCCAAGGCTCCCACTGATGCCCTGAGGGTGCATATCTGCAACACCTGGAGAAGAAGCAGAGGCCACTGATAGGCTCTGGCTGCTGCTTGGATCCCAGACAACGAGGCCTTGAAGTTGGGGGACATGAAGGAGAGCTTGGTCTCACAGAAAAATCTTTACCCTTAGGAGAGAGCACCTGGAGGTTAGTGGCCAAGATTATAGGGTCAGACATTTGGAGCAGGGCAGGAGATCCAAGTACTGTGAGTTCTGTGGGCTGGGCAGACTCGAAGGGAAAGTCATTTATCTATTAGTGACCACAGTTTCAAACTCTGTTTTGGGGGTAGCCTTAGCCTTTGGAAGAACTGGAGTCTGGAGGTGGGAGAAGGTGGGCTCATCAGAGGATATGTGGTCAGCTTCAGTGCTTCCCCACCTGTGAAGTCTCAGCCATAGCTCAGCAGTGTATGCTTGGAGAGCAGTACTATCTTGGGCAGGGAGGGAGACTCATCAGGGAAGAAAGGAGAATTGTTTTGACTGTTTAAAGGCTCTTGTGAGTCCTTAATGGGTTATTTGCATTTTTCTCTGAGATGAAACAAAGTCTTTCTTGCAAAAAAAAAAAATCAAACAAATCTAGATAAGCTCCCACCTTTAGGTAAGGAATCTAAGCTTGAGGTTTACACCAACTGGGTTCAATTTTGGAGTCTTCTCAAGATCCTCTTTCCCTCTCCTATGAGTCCCACCTCCCCCCAGGAACCTGTCAGGTCTTCTAAGCTATAGTGCTTCCTTGAGGTTGGAGCTTTCTCAAAAGGAAAGCAGCTAATCTGGCCTTGGACCCTTCCAAGTTGTGGGACTTTGGGCAAGTCACTAAACCCCAATTTCCTTGCCACCCTTCTCTTTAGAATCAATATTTAGTATCTATTCTAAGACAGAAGGTAAGTATTTAAAAAAAGGAAAGCCGATTACAGTACGCCCTTCACCCTTGCTCCTCTGCTCTTGCCAAGAGAAGACATCTGGGGTTGCTTGAGGTTACCTTACCTTCTGGGTAACTTAATTTCTTCTAGACCAATAGTGCCAACATGAAGGCTTCCCATAATGGGGATTTGTATTTGAGATAGAGGGCAAACTGCCTTTGAATCAGAACTGCACAGTCCACATGACTCACAGTACTAACACAGGTCAAGGTCTAGACATGATTCTCTAGCTCTGGCTCTGTCCATGATAGGCTGACCGAATTTGACAATTCTTTTTTTAAACACTACCTTCCATCTTAGAATCAAGACCCCCCAATGGGAACAAAGGGAGGGTCCTTTAACCTTACATGACCAAGTGATGCCTCTCATGACTGGGAGCTTGTCATTGGGATGTATTTTAGTCATGTCCAATTCTTCATGGCTCCAATGGAGGTTTCCTTGGCAAAGTTATGGGAATGATTGGCCATTCTCTTCTCCAGCTCATTTTATAGATGAGGAAACTGAGGCAAACAGAGTAATGAGACTCACCCAACATAACACAGCTAGTAAGTGTCTGAGGCTGGGTTTGAACTCAGGAAGATGAGCTTTCTTGACTCTAGGCCTGCTCTGGGCACTGTGGTGCCTCCTAATTGCCCCTGATTTGTAGTTACAGAGCAGCAACTTTAGGTGTGTTATAAGGGGAAAGTATCCTTAACAATGGCAGCCTTCCCAAAGTGGCTTGGGCGTCCTCAGAAGTATAGAGGGCATCCTCATGAGCAAAATCAGTCAGTCAACATTTATTAAGCGCCTACTGTGCCAGCACTATGTTTAGGTTCGGTTTCTGTTGAAAGTGTCTTCATAGACATTCGAATGTGTTTGGGGATGGGCTGGCCTGGCTGGCCTCTGAGGTCCCATCCAGCTAGAGAATGGGGGATTCTTCTCCCTGGCCTTGCGCTCTGGCTCTGGTGCTTCCTTGTGGAGGTGACTTTGAGTGCATCATTTCCCTTTCCCAGCCTCCAGTCAGTGAGCCAGTTGGATTGTGTGACCTCCACTTGTTCCTTCCAGCTCTGTACTCTCAGCAGAAATCACATTTATTCCTATTTCTTTCTTGTAGAATAACTTCCCCTTGAAACTTTGCATCGACAAAACGTGCCCTTGAATTTAATAAACAGAATTTGGGAAATGAAATCCTTTTTGGCCTTGAGCAGGGAACAAAGTTCAAACGGCCTGTTTTTAAGGAAAGCCAATGGGGTCGAGACAGGATACAGAATGCAATAAAGGCCCGTTTGGCTCCTTCGGAGGTTCCTCGAGGGTGAAATCCATTCCAACCAGGGTGCTCTATTGCTCTTGCCCTTGCCCTTTCAGCGATTTACAGCTGGAAGAGGCTGGAGACTAACCCCTCACTTTGCAGCTAAGGAAACCAAGAACTGCAAGGTATACCACTTGTCCAGAGCCATCCTAACAAGTGGGACAATCAAGCTTTGACTTGAAGCCCTCCAGGGATGGATGGAGAACTCATGGCCTTTCCAGGCAGCCCACTGGATGTCAGAACCAATTTCAGGAAGTTTTTCCTGCTGTGGAGCTGTCCAATCCTGGATGTCCCCTTTGGGGGATGCACAATAGTTTGTTAATTCTCTCTTCCATGTGGTAGTACTTCAGCTACCTGGAGGCATCCATTGGATCCTTAAGTTTCTCTTCCCCAGGCTGACTCTCCCGGGTTCTTTAATGATTCTTCTACTGTTATAATTGTTGTTGGGCTGTTTTTCAGTCATGGCTGATTCTCTAAGACCCTGTTTGGGGTTTTCTTGGCAAAGATACTGGAATGGTTGGCCATTTCCTTCTCCAGCTCATTCTCTAGATGAGGACACCGAGGCAAACAGAATTAAGTGACTTGCTCAGGGTCACACAGCTAGGAAGTGTCTGAAGCCAGATTTGACCTCGGGTCTTCCCAACTCTAGGCTTGGGACTCCATCTACTGAGCCACCTTATTGCCCTGTTAGTATTTGTTGTTATAATACTAAGGGGGCATTTTTGTGGCCCTTTCTGCTTTACGAAGTTGGACCATCTTAATAGTCCTGTGACATAAGGAAGGCAGGTGTTCAAATCCCTTTTCTAGGGCTGAGGAACTGGAGGCTTAGGATGATGGAGCAGCCCATGGTCATATGGCTAATAAGTGTTCAGGATGAGATTAAAACTCAGGTCTCTTCCAACTCCTAAGTCAATGGTCTTTTCCTTTAGCATCCAATCTGTGCAGGACACTGTCCCTGATTCTACTTTCTAGAGGGCCAGAAGGGCCAAGCAGCTTTTTGCCTCTTCTTCCCACCTCCTCTAATGCTTTTATTCTAACTTCTTTTCCAGAATCCTAGACATCTCCACCTGAATGTGAGGGTACCCCATTCACTAGGACTCAGGCCCAGTGAGAGTAAGAAAATGACATCAATGGAAGACTCCAATGGCTCTAGAAGCCAGAGGGATCTCCCAGGTCTCCCAGCAGAGGCCAAATGGCCACGAGTTAGGGATATTGCACAGGGGAGTCCTATTTAGGTGCAGGTTGATCTGGATGCTGCTGAGGTCCCTTCCAGCTCTGAGAGTCTGTGCCACTTATTGCCAATATCTAATCTTGGGCCAGTTCCTTCCCTAGATAGGTTTTTGGTTTTCAAAATGAGGTCTAGGATGAGTTAATTTCTTAAATCTCAGCTCTGGCATTGCCTGTTCTAGGTCCCTCTAAGTCTTGACATTCCATGTTCTGGGCCCTTTCCAGGTGACATTTCCTGTTCTGAGGCCCTTCCCAGCCCTTACTTTCCATGTTCTAAGACCTCTTCCAGCTCTGACTGTCCATGTTCTAAGACCTCTTCCAGCTCTGACTTTCCATGTTCTAAGACCTCTTCCAGCTCTGACTGTCCATGTTCTAAGACCTCTTCCAGCTCTGACTGTCCATGTTCTAAGACCTCTTCCAGTTCTGACTGTCCATGTTCTAAGACCTCTTCCAGCTCTGACTTTCCATGTTCTAAGACCTCTTCCAGCTCTGACTGTCCATGTTCTAAGACCTCTTCCAGCTCTGACTTTCCATGTTCTAAGACCTCTTCCAGCTCTGACTGTCCATGTTCTAAGACCTCTTCCAGCTCTGACTGTCCATGTTCTAAGACCTCTTCCAGTTCTGACTGTCCATGTTCTAAGACCTCTTCCAGCTCTGACTTTCCATGTTCTAAGACCTCTTCCAGCTCTGACTGTCCATGTTCTAAGACCTCTTCCAGCTCTGACTGTCCATGTTCTAAGACCTCTTCCAGTTCTGACTGTCCATGTTCTAAGACCTCTTCCAGCTCTGACTTTCCATGTTCTAAGACCTCTTCCAGCCCTAACTTTCTATGTTCTAAGAGCTCTTCCAGATCTGACTTTCCAAGTCCTAAGATCTCTTCCAGCCCTCACTTTCCATGTTCTAAGACCTCTCCCAGCCCTGACTTTCCATGTTCTAAGGCTCCCTGGCCAGTGCTCTTCTTGGTGAATCATACTACCTCCTTCCCTACTTTGGAGTCCTGGACAATTGCCTGTGTTACCCCCACCCCCCCAGACCTACTCACAGGAAGTTAGGGCAGGTGATGGGGTCAGATGATGAGTCTTAGGGCTAGAAGCCCATATTCTCAGGCTCTGAGCAAGGACACTCCACATCCCAGATATCCCAGGCTCCTGTGGCCTGTCTCTTGGCCTCCATTTTCTCTAGTTGCTGGGCCTGGTATGGAAGGTCAGATGGCCATCTCCCTGGCAGCCTCGCCTCTCCCTTGGACTTCTCTTGGGGAGGTGTTTCCAGGGGAAGCATGGAGCCCATTTGGTAATGAGTTGCGCTGGATCTTTTGTTACTATAATTAATGCCCAACTTTCCGAAGTGTAATTAAATTGGAATTGTTCCACATTCAATAGCTAAAGTGTCCCATTAGGTACGAGCTAATGTGACTGTCTCTGGGAAGCAAATGAGGATGCGAGGCCTGTGTGAAAGGGAGGCATAAATAACCCTAAAGGGAGACATACAAGGAGGACGTGGTCAGAATATCTGCAGGCCTTCTGGGACCAGCACTCCCTGGACACCTGGGCCACCACTCAGGCCAATGGCCAACGTGAGGAAGACTTTGGAATACCCGGAGACAGAGTCATTACACTTGGAGACTGGTGAGTCTAAACCCAGCCTTTTCCAGATGAAACTGGGAAACTGAGGCCTCCAGAATGGAAGGGTCTTTCCTCAGTCACATGGGTCACAAATACCAGGCATTTGATCTTTGAATCCAAATTCAGCATCTTTTCTCTATTAGTCTCTACTCTCAACTCAACTTGGCTTGATTCAATTTATTTTTGACAAATATTTGCTGAATTCCTACTATGTGTAAGGAGAGTGATAGAGCATTGGGCTTGGAGTAAGGAAGAATAGGGGTCAAGGTGGCCTTTTGGTGCTGAAGAGCTTTGTGACCCTAGGCAAGTCATTTGCCTTTGATGTGTGTTAAATAACTCCCTTAGGACTTATTTACTGAGACATTGAAGGGTTGTGATCTGGGATCTGTTTCATGGCCAGACTTCCCTGCTGGGAGTTCTCTGCACTGAATAAATCACATCAAGCCCAAATGAAACAGGCCCTGCCTTCAAGAAGTTTACATTTTCCTGAGGGGGGGCAGTACAAGAAGTGCACAGATTAAGAAACATGAGATAACTGGAGAGGGGAGAAGGCACTCACAGCTTGGGGGGGGGTCAGGGAAGTCTGTGGAGGAGAGGGGAGAAGCCACATGCCCAGGGCATTCGAGGTAGCTAGGCATTGGTCTAAGAGCTTGAGGTGAGGAGATAGTGCATTCCAGGCACAAGGAACAGCCTTGGAAGCAGGAGATGAAAAGCCAAGCCTGGAAGAGCTAATAGTCCAGTTTGACTAATGGTCAACGACTGGGGTAACCATTGGTTTGACCTATTATAGAAAGGATTCTGGTTCCAAAGAAGCTGGGACAAAATGGCTCATTAAGAGATTGATATACAGGGGGCAGCTGGGTATCTCAGTGGGTTGAGAGCCAGGCCTAGAGATGGGAGGTCCTGGGTTCAAATCTGACCTCAGACACTTCCCAGCTGTGTGACCCTGAGCATGTCACTTGACCCCCATTGCCCAGCCCTTACCACTCTTCTGCCTTGGAGCCAATATACAGTATTGCCTCCAAGACAGAAGGTAAGGGTTTAAAAAAAAAGAGAGATTGCTATACAGCAGGAGGGTTCAGTGGAGACTACATATGGTCCATTTATAGGGAAGAAGAAATGGACTGCTCAGCCCAGGGTCCAACACCTGATGTCCAGTGTTTTCAGTCATGTCTGACCCTTTATGACCCCATTTGGGATTTTCTTGGCAAAGATACTAAACTGGTTTGTCATTTCCTTCTTCTGACTCATTTTACAGTTGAGGAAATGGAGGCAAACAGGGTTAAGTGACTTGTCCAGAGTCATACAGCTAGTAAGTGTTTGAATCTGGATTTGAACCCAGGTCTTACTGACTACAGACCCAGCACTCGATCTGCTGTGTCATGTAGCTGTTTAGCACATCATCAGTGCTTAATAAATCTTTGTTGACTTGTCTGAGAACCAGGAGGAACGGATGGAGAGTGATTGGAAGTCAAGGATGAAGAAGAGTTTCAGGAGGGAGAGATGGGAGGGCAGGAGGTTATGGCCAGAGAGAGGAGTCTCAGAGTCTTAGAGATGGAATCATTCGAGGAGATGACGAGATCCAAGGTAAGCCCATTTTAGCGGTACCTGTTGTGGTGCCTGAGGTGGAGTGGAGGCACAGAGATGGGGAGTTGAAGCCAGTAATGAAGGAGGAAGTCAGGATGATCGAGGGGACATGAGTCCTTATGGTGAGAAGAGAAAGGTTTGAAGTGAATCAGGGGGCTGTGGACTGGGTCCTGAACTCCTTGAGAAAGGAGGGAGAAGAACCTAGGGGCTGATGGGTAACAGCAATCAAGCTTTGGGGGTGGAGTGAAAGGGATGGATGGAGGGACTCCATGCAGGAGAGGCTGCTGAGACATGGCAGCACAGGGACAGATTAGAAGTAGCAGTTGGGAGCAAGGAGTCTGATGACCCTGGTAGGGGGGATAAGGAAAGCTGTAGCTAGAACTAGAGACGGTGCCCTGGATGCCATCCTCTGGAAAAACCCAGCTGTCTGGAAGACAGGCACATGGATACTAAGAGATAATCATCTCTAAGAGAGAGGAGTCACTTCAGCAGCGTGAGCCCTCATGGCAACCAAACTCAAGAAAGAAGTGCATCCTGGGAGCCAGCTGAGCATCTCACCTAACAAGGAGTGTGAGTACTCAACAAAGAGAGAAAAGACTTCCAGAAAACAAGAATTTTGCGTTATTCTCTGCCCACATATATCCAGGGGTGTGCTACTAAATATTTAACCAGCAGCTCTCCAAAAATCACACCACGAGTTTAATCTGCGTCTTCCTAAGTCTAGACCTTTCCGAGGTGCAAATGCACACATTGACAATTTAACGATTGGCTCAGTAAGGTACCCTGTCACCCTATCCAGCATGTTGGAGATAGTGTGCTGGCTTGGGGATCAGGAAGAACAGAATTCAGGTCTTGCCTCAGACACAGCGTGGTCAAACTATTCAACCGTGCTCAGCTTTGGTTTCTTCATGTAAAAAGTGAGCACGATCCTCATGGGCTGTCATGAGGAGCCAGTGAGGACAGCAGAGATGAAGAGCTTTGCCAATTTAAAGAGCTCTAGAAATGGGAGGTGGCAGCCACCTCTTTGGGTGGGGATACAACCCTGAGCTGTGTTGGGCTGCAACTGAAATCTTTGGTTATTCAGCCATCTTCAACCATTTGTGCCTCCATTTGGGCTTATTTTGGCAAAGATCCTGGAGTGTTTGCCATTTCCTTTTCCAGCTCATTTGACAGATCAGAAAACCGAGGCAAGCAGGGTGAAGTGACTGGCTCAGGGTTACAGAGCTGTTAGGTATTCCAGGCCAGTAATGGCCCCCTCCCCTCCAAGTCTTCTCTTCTTTAGGCCAACCCTTATGTTGCATGGCCTCTAGATCCTTCCCATCTTGGTTGCCTCTTCTGGACATTCTCCATCTTGCCAGTGTTGTTTCCTAAATGATGGAGTGGCCATGGTAACCCAGATGTGGGCTGACCAGGGAGGATGAGGACGAGGAGCCAGGCCCCTCAGTCTCCTCCCCAGGGGCCCAGATGGGAGGCTGCTGCTGCCCTCAGCCCTGGCATGCAGAGCCACCCCACAGAAGAGATACTCCACTCAAGTGCTTGTAGGTAAGGGAAGGCCCAGAAAGCAGATGCCTGGGAAAGCCCAGAAGGGAGATAAAGAGCTGGGAGAGCTCCCTCGATCCAGCTCATAAAGGAGACATGAAGGGAAAGGAGAGAGGACCAGAGAAGCAAGGGCCAGCCCACCGGCGCCAAAGTGGGGCTCCTCTGCCCATCAGGAGGGGGCACACCAGAGGGGATGGCCCACCTTCCCCCAACTCCCTGTTGTCTTCATTAAAGGTCATTCAATGGTGCAATCAAACATCTGGCTCCTATTAAAAAGAGATAAAGCAGACAAAGCGCTCTGCAAACCTGATTGTGGCAATGATGCCTATTCTCTGAAGGGGGGGGGGAGGGCAGCAGAGAAAGGGGAGCCCGTCTCTGCCCTGGAGAGCTGCTGGTTGTTCTGAGGGGCCACAGGCAAGGGGAAGGGAATGTGGGAAGGGCCAGAGGGCAGGTGAGGACTGAAGGAACCCTGGGAGGGGCCTTAGAACAGGGAGGGCTGGGAACCCATTCCCCTTCCTGGAGAACTCACTGCATGAAGCTCTCCCTGCGCGCTCAGATTGGTGCTATGGCAGTCCTTCCCTCTGCCAGGCAGGGAGCACTTTCAGGCTGGCTGCCACTGTCCTAGGTGCCATTCTTTCCACACAGTCAAGGAGTTCCATTCCCATTGGCCACCACCCATCCCAGGGACTCAGCTCCTCTCACCACCTTGCCCCAGATACTGACGGGATTTCTGGCTCTCCCAAACATCCCAAGTTGCCTGGACTCTTCCATCCCTCAGCACTCATTTGCCTGCAATGAATGGCCATGAGACAGAGATGGCCAAGGGCTCAGAACTAGCAGGGGTTGTGGGAGACAGGGCAACTGCTCTGCCCTTATCGGTCCCTCAAGGTGCAATTGGAGGTAGCTTTGGAGCTTCAGATGAGAAACAGACACAGACACAGACACAGACACAGACACAGAAAAAAAGATAGGGAGAGGAGGAGGGAAGAAGGAAAGGAGGGAAGGAGAAAAAAGAGGAAGGCAGGGAGGGGGAAGGAGAGAGAGACAGAGATAGGAAGAGGAGGAGGGGAGGAGGGAAAAAGGAAAGGAGGGAAGGAGAAAAAAAGAGGAAGGCAGGGAGGGGGAAGGAGAGACAGAGACAGAGATAGGGAGAGGAGGAGGGGAGGAGGGAAGGGAAAAAAGAGGAAGGCAGGGAGGGGGGAAGGAGGGACAGAGACAGAGATAGGGAGAGGAGGAGGGGAGGGAAGAAGGGAAGGAGAGAAAAGGAAGGCAGGGAGGGGGGAAGAAGAGAGACACAGAAAAAGATAGGGAGAGGAGGAGGGGAGGAGGGGAAAGAGAAGAGGAAGGCAGGGAGGGGGAAAGGAGAGGCAGAGACACAGAGAAAGAAATAAGGAGAGGAAGACGAGAGGAGGGAAGGAAGAAGAGAAGGGGAAGTCAGGGAGGGGGAAGAGAGACAGAGAAAGACAGGAAGAGGGGAGGAGGGAAGGAGAGAAGAAGAGAGGGGAAGGGAAGGGAGGGGGAAGGGAAAGAGAGACAGACAGACAGACACACAGAGAGACACACACACAGAGACAGAGATGGAGAGAGAGACAGAGGGAGAGGGAGAAAAAGAAAGAGAGGCGAGTTGTTCTTTTTGTATGCATGTTGAGTTCTAGCTCAGTATCCCGTGAGTCATCAGTTCTGGCTCTGTAGCCAATTAGATCTTCATTGCCACACAGTCAGCCTCTGGGTCACGCATGGCCAGAAAGAGGTGCCTGTCCCTTACTTCTTCCGCCCCAGCCCTCTAGTTCCAGCTGGCCTGGAAACAGGCAGGGACCCCGCTACCATTCTCACAGTGTGGGAAGGTGCCAGAGTATTTTGCGAAGCTGATCTCTTTGGCGAATACACACGGAGGCCGTGTTGCCCAGTGGATAGAGCTGGCCTCAGAGTCAGGCTCTTCTAGCCCCTCCCCCAGGGCTCAGGCTTCCCCCACTAGGCATGGCAAAGCCTCAGTGGATCGGGCCACCCTAGAATCTTACCAGAGAACTCTTGGGAAGGCAAGACCCAGTGAAGGCCAGCTGATCATAATGGCCAATAAAAGCGCCCACGTCTATGGCGCCTACTGTGTGCCCAGCGCGGGGCTCTCCGTGAGCCAGTAGTTGGACGGTGGGAGGGCGGGGGCGCGGCGGAGAAGAGAAGGCTGCGGCCGGCCGGCCTTGGCCCGGGAGGGAGGCTCTCGGTCTGCGTCTGGCCGGGCTCCCCCCGTGGAAGACTGCGGAGGCCAGAACTTCAGGAGGGGCTCCTGAGATGGCTGCCTCGGTGCGGGCTCCAACCCCCGGCTGCCCTCATCGGATTCCAGCGGCGGGAGGAGGAGATTTACGGCCCGCCCAAGCCCCTGCCTTGCATATTTAACACCCTGCGCTTTGTTGTGGTAAGCACCGAGCTCGGCGAGAAGCGGGAGGCTCCATAAAACGTGGCTGCATTTCTTATGTCCGATTGTTTGGCGTCTCCTGCCTGCCCCTGACCAAGCCACGGCGCTCGGGCCGGAAGGACGAAGGAAGTCGTTCGGACCCGGACCGGGAGAGGAGCGGGAAAAGGTTGTGACTTGGGTCAGAAGGGTATGAGTTCGAGTCCCAGGCTGGTGCCGCCCCGCGGAGCTATGGCTGACTCATAGCCTCTCTCTGGGTCTCCCCTTTGGCAGGTATAAAATGGTAAAGTCAATAGAGCTACATGTAAGAGTCAGAAGCATCATACCTTTGTTTAGGGCTGTCATGGTTGACTGAGTCTCAAAGAAGTTGGGCCATTTCCCCAAGACTGCATAGAGGAGAGACTTGAACTCAGGACCTCTGACTTGAGAAATAGTTCCTTACCCAGAATCTGAGCTGAAGATTAAGTTACCTCTACCATTCTTTCTGGGTCTAAACCTATGATTCTAGGAGTCCACTAATGGGCTTTCTGACTTTGAGCAAGAAGCCTTGTCACTGTGGACCTCAGTATTCTCTTCTCTAAAATGGGGGTGGGAACCTTTGAAGTCTCTTTCAGCTTGAAAAATATGTGATTTCTCCATTCTGGGAGATCATAGCCCTCCATGGGTGTGCAGTCATGAATTCAAATTCTGGTCCCTTCCCTGGCTCCAGTCACACCCCCTCTCCTCCTGTCTCCACCCCTATTCTCCTCTTCCCTCCCCCCTCAAATGTAGAACAGTCACTGCTCCATCCCTCTTCCCAACGGTACGTCTCAGATCTGAGGTCAGCTTGGGACTGATTTTTATTTTTGTATTTGTATCTTTAGTGCAAAGGACAGTGCTTGGCATATAGTAATCACTTCATAATGGGCAGCTGGATAAATAGGACATTGGGTCTTGAGTCAGGAAGACCTGAGTTCAAATCCAGCTTCAGCTGCTTATTAGCTGTGTGACCTTGGGCAAATCACTTAACCCTGTTTGCCACTGGAGACAGGAACAGCAACTGCTCCAGCATCTTTGCCAAGAAAACCCCATGGATAGTACTTTGTGGGTTACAAAGAGTTAGACACGGCCCAACAACAAAAGCACTTGATAAATACACCCCCCCCCCCCCACTTCATTAATCAAGGAAGAGGAAACTTGTGACAGAAACATGATGGAAGACAAGCTTTCCTGGGGACCAGCCAGAGGGAAACTTCTTGGTAGTCTAAGCCAGTCCTCTCCCTCTTGATTCTATCCCAGCTGTTTTCTGGGCTCAAGGTCTCCTGCCGCCACAGCTTTGCTAACACGGTGCCCCCTGATCAGAATGCCCTCTCTCCCCTGTTTTGCCTGTTGAATTTTCATCCTTTAAAGCCCAACTGCAGTGCCATTAGGTTGGAGGATCCTGGGAGGAGGGGCTGGCTTTGCCTTCTTTGTATCTTCAGCCCTTAGCCTAGTGCCTGGCACACAGTAGGTGCTTAATCAATCCTGGCTCACTTGACTCTAATGCCACTTCCTCAAGGAAACTCCTCATACCTTCTATCTCAGCCTCAGGGAGTAGTTGGTCCCTCTCCAACACATTTGTCACCAGTCCTGTGTTTGAGTTTGCTGGCTTTGTTTCCCCCTCCTAGCCAGGGAGCTCCAACAGGGCAAGGATCTAGTTGAAGTGCCTTATTTTCCCTAGTATCTAACACACTGCTTTCCACACAGTAGGTGCTTAAACCCAAGCTGGTTGGATAAAAAATGGGTCCCTTATGGCATGAAACACAGCTCCCATCTCACCCTGGGGCGACACCCCAGTTTTCTTCCTTCCTTCCTTTTCTGGATTTTATTACTTTGGAGCGATACTTTCTGTCTTGCCACCACTCTCATTTCTTGCTCCATCTCACCCTCTTCTCCACCTAGAGAGCCCCCCATTAAAACAAAGGTTATAGGAGGAGAAAGGGGGGTGGACGTATTGCACCCAAACTTTCTTACCAAGGTTGGTAGTATACATAAGGCTCTGCCCCTCTAGTCCTTCAGCTCCCCAAGGAGGGAAGGGCATGCTTTCTTTTATCTCTTGTTAAAGACCAAGCTTGGAAGTCCCATATAGGAGTGAGAGGGATGGTGGAAAAGGAGCTGTCTCTGGACTTGGGGGTCCTGAGTTTGAATCCTGACTCCTTTACTTTTCTTCTCTTGTTCTTATTTCAGTCATGTCTGACTCTTCATGACCTTATTTGGGATTTTTCTGGTAAAGATTTTAGGGTGACTTCCCATTTTCCTCTCCAGCTCATTTGACAAATGAGGAAACTGAGGCCAATAGGGTGAAGTGGCTTGATCATAGTCACACAGCTAAGATACTGGAATGGTTTGCTATTTCCTTCTCTAGCCCATTTGATAGATGAGGAAACTGAGGTCAATAGGGTGAAGTGACTTGCCCAGGGACACACTATTTGGGGTTTTCTTGGCAAAGATAACAGAGTGGTTTGCCATTTCCTTCTCCAGCTCATCTGACAAATGAGGAAACTGAGGCCAATAGGGTGAAGTGGCTTGATCATAGTCACACAGCTAAGATACTGTAGTGGTTTGCTATTTCCTTCTCTAGCCCATTTGATAGATGAGGAAACTGAGGTCAATAGGGTGAAGTGACTTGCCCAGGGACACACTATTTGGGGTTTTCTTGGCAGAGATAACAGAGTGGTTTGCCATTTCCTTCTCCAGATAATTTGACAGATGAGGAAACTGAGGTTAGAGGGTGAAGTGACTTAACTAGAGATACTATTTGGGATTTTCTTGGCAGAGATACTGGAGTGGTTTGCCATCTTCTTTTCCAGCTCATTTGACAGAGGTTGACTGAGGCCAACAGGGTGAAGTGACTTGCCTAGGGACACACAACTAGTAAGTGTCTGAGGCTAGATTTGAACTGAGGAGGTCTTCTTGACTCTAGACTTGGTGCTCTCTCTACTGTGCTACCCAGCTGCCCCTCTCTAGGGCCCAGTATTCCCATCTATAAGAGAACCAGAAGAGCCCTGCAGTTTTCGAGCTTGCCCCTGTTGTGCCTTCCCATTTTAGGTGCTTATGAAGAGTTGTCATTATGGGTCTCAAGTAGTCTTCCTCCCTCTCCTTCCTTCACTCCCTCCTCCTGATATGTATTACAGACCCAAGGAAAGCCCATTGGGTAGAGGGTCTCAGTGGTCTTTCTCTGGGCCCAGAGCGATTGGCCTGGATCCTTCTCTCTTGACACACCCTCCTTTCCCAGGAGTGATGATGGCAGAGCATCCTATTAGGGAGATGAAGACAAGCAGCCGGCCCTCTGTGGCAGGGGGAGTGGGAGAAGTGAACAGATGAAGAGGCAAAGGGCTCCCGAACCACAGGCATCTCCCCAAATTGCCTTTGAGAGGTCGAGTGGATGAGGATAACGAGGAAAAATGATGGGCGCTCTCTGCCAAAAGAGAGTGCTTGCTCGCTGCCTCTGATGTTTTAATGAAAACAGAGACAGCCCTGCAGTTAGAACTGGTGGGGGTGCCAGGGCCCAGCTCAGTTCCTGGATGCTTTCTCAGATGCCCAAGGCCTTGCTCAGGGACCAAAGGGGCCCAGCTCCTGCCCCCTACTCAGGAGTTGGGGGTCATCCCTCTCCCCCACCCTTGTACATCTTCCCTCATCCTAGGAGGAAGAAGTCAACCAATCCAACCAGCATTAATTAGGTAACTACTGTGTACAAGGCACTTCAGTGCTAGGGGATAACTGCCCCCCCCTCACACAACACAACAGCGGTCCTTCTGCACCTCACAGTGGTACCTGGCTATCCTTCTCATCCCCAGTAACAATGAGAATAATGATGGATAGACAGCTGGCTCTGAAGAATGATGCTGAAACTGCTTTTTAGAACAGTTGTCTTTGCCCTCAAGGAGCTTACCTTCTCTTGGGTGGTCCCAGAGGAGGAAATGGAATGGAAATAAAGAATAATCTGGGATCTGAAGGTGGGGATGCAGGCAGGCTCCTGGGGCCTCCAGACCAAACCTTCCAGGGAGCCTTGGGGGAGTTCTGTGACTGGACCTCAGAGCCTGAACAGCCAGGGTAGGGGGGCAGGAAAGAGGGGACAGTGCCTGAACTGGGCTGGGAATAACTGCAGAGTCAGTCTCTGAGGAGGAGGAGGGAGGGGAAGGAGAAAGGGAAAGAGGAGAAGGAAGGAGAAGGTCAAGGAGGGGGAAGGAGTAAAGGAAGGAGGAAGAGAATGAGGATAAGGAAAGGAGGTCAGAGAGAAGGGGAAGGAGAAAGAAGGAGGAGACTGAGAAGGGAAAGGAGAAGGAGGTGGGAGGATAAAGGGAAGGAGGAAGAGAATGAGGAGGAGGAGAATGAGGAGTAATGAAGGAGAAGGGGAAGGAGGTCAAGGAGAGGGAGAAGGAGAAAGGGAAGGAAAAGAAGAATGAGGAGAAGGGAGAGAAGACAGAAACCCGAACACACAGGGCAGGCAGCAAACACCACAGCCAGGGCTGCTCCATCCACCCACAGGTCTGCACCATCTTCACTCTGCCCTCTCAGCAGGCAGCACATAGGGCTTGGATACGTGTGGATGTGGTGGTGATGGTGATGATGGTGAGTATTCCCCATGGCTCCCTGGCAGGTTTGGGGCCTGCCTGCATCCCTGCCTTCAGATCCCAGAGCCCTCACCTTTTTCCTTTTATTTTCTCTTTGCGTTGACCTTGGCCTTCATAGCGTAGAGTCACAGAATCCTGGAGTTGGAAGGAACATCAGGGGGCATTTAGCCCAAAATACACATACACAGTAGCTCCCTCTACAACCTCCATCGTAGTTTGTGGGCTCCCCTTGAAGACCTCGAATGATGGAGAGCTCATCTCTTCCTGGGGCAGCCCATTTCATTTTGGAACTGCTTTGATCATTGGAAAGCTTCTCTGTATGTGGTGCCCAAACCTGCATCTTTCTGGTTCTGCTTTCTGGAACTGAGTAGAAGCCAGCAGGGTGGAATGGGCAGGGTGCTTGATTTGGACTCAGAGGCCCTGGATTCGAATCCCAGTATGGTCACAATATTAACTGTGAAACCTTAGATAAGTCTATTTCCCTCTCTGAGCCTTGCCTTTTTCCCTCTGCCAAGAGAGAGGATTGGATGAGGCCATCCTGCAGATCCCTTTTTGCTCGAGTCATTGGTCCTCTGACTCCTTTCAAAGCATAGCTCATGGGCCACCTACTCTTCTCATCCTTCCCTTTTCTTAAGTTGTTGCTTCAGTGTGTGACCCCTTTGGGGGCTTTCTTGGCAGAGATCTTGGAGAGGTTGGTCATTTACTTCTCCAACTCACTTGACAGATGAGGAAACGGAGGCCAATAGGGTGAAATGACTTACCCAGGGTAACACAGCTAATAAGCATCTGAGTCTTCCTGACTTCCAGGCCCAGCACTTTACCCACATCACCACCTAGCTGCCCAGTCTTTCCCTGCTTCCTCTGATTGTTAGTGCCCTTTCTGACCCTCTGGAGATTATTTTTACTTTTTTACTCTTTGCTTTTACCTAATTGGGTCCCTGCCATATTTTCTCCAATGGAATATAAGTTCCATGCGGGCAAGGATGGTGTTGCCTTGGTCTTTGTACCTCAGTGCCTACAGTAGGTGCATAATAAATGCTTACTTGGAATTCAGACCTATGTCTATGATTCTCTCCTGCATGCTGGCCCTTCAGGAACTAGAAGGCAGTGCCCACCCTGAGCCTGGAATTAGGGCACCTGATGGCAGACCGTCTCTGCCACCTACTGCGGACTTGGACCAGTCTCCTCACCTGACAATGAGGGTGCAACTAGATGAGCACCGGGTCCCTTCCAGCTCTAGATCT
Source organism: Monodelphis domestica (assembly GCF_027887165.1). Lineage (NCBI taxonomy): Eukaryota > Metazoa > Chordata > Mammalia > Didelphimorphia > Didelphidae > Monodelphis > Monodelphis domestica. The sequence goes on along the minus strand of NC_077229.1, from coordinate 15,157,197 downwards.
TGCACCCTGGGCCACCCTAAGATGGCCTTTTCTCCAGGTGAAACACAGAAAGAACCTTGATTCATTGTCAAGGGCCCTGGGGTCATGCTGGGTTACTCTTAGCACCTGGCACATAGTAGGTGCTTAATAGTTCACTGACTGACCTCTTTGCCCTCAGATAAGTCATCCTCCCCACAGTTTTTTCTTTGGCAAAATGAGGGGGTTGGAAGAGTGGACTTCTGAGGTGACTTCTGAGGTTCCTTCCATGTCAAGACCTAAGATTGTGCCTTATTCCTCCCTGATGTTGGGCACCCTGAGGGTGCCTGAGGAGTTGGGGCTCACCATTGGGTCTAGCCTCTTCCTCCTGCAGTGATAAGGGAAGCCTATGGGTGGGGGCTCACTGTTGGCCTTAGTCTTCTTCCTCTGCAGTGATAAAGGGTGCCCCATGGGTGGGGGCTCACCTTCAGGCAGAATGTCTTCCCCCTGCAGCAATGAGGGATGCCCGTGGGTGGGGGCTCACCTTCAGGGAGAACCTCTTCTTCCTTTCAGCAATGAGGGATGCCCGTGGTTGGGGCTCACCTTCAGGTTCACGCTCCCCCCAGTGATAAGGGATGCCCGTGGGTGGGGGCCCCCTAGCATCCCTCCCCCAGCTCCCACTGGCAGTCATGGGAGCCCCCACTAACTGGCAGTTGCCCCCTCCAGCTCGGGAGTGTGGCTCATCGCTCCCCTCCTCACGTCCCTTCATTACAGCCGAGGAGCTGCCGAAGATGTTCTCTGATTAGGCTGTTGAATTATGAATTAGGTTGCGGGTCCCTCTGCAGCTGTTCCTCCGTGTCAGTCCCCCCGCTTTATTTCCCTGTCTGCTTATAAAACCAGCAGCTCCATCCTGCAATAAACACTTCAAATGCTTTTTTTAGGGCTAATTAATTGGGTTGCATTTCTGCGGCAGAGCAGCGGTGCAGGGGCTGCCACTGGGCTGTGGTCCTGACTGGACAGCGCCCACCGCCAGGCTGCCTCCCAGAGGTCTCAGCACTCGAGGCTCCGGTCTCCCTTTAGGGGCCTTGGAGAGGTCTCCTCCCACCCTCCCATTTTTCAGGGGAGCATCTTTGGCTGTAATCTTCCCCAGAGCAAGATTTGAGCCTTTATCATGCAGAGAAAGGGCTCTGGAGTGAGTGTATCAGGATCTGAGTTCAGATCCCTGTTTTGCCCAGACTTCCCAAGTGACCTTGGATTAGTCACTCCCCCTCTCCGGGCCTCAGGGTCTTCCTCTGTAAAACGAGATAGAGCAGATGGCTGCTTGGGCCCTCCTATTCCAAGTCCAGGACCTAGACATCTTTGTACTCATGGTTTCTTGCCCACAGTATATATTTGTTGAATGAATAAACGCTTCAATAGCTCTCCTGGGAAGCCCTTGGTTTGGAACAATAGAAGACTCTAATCTCAGAGTTGAAAGGGACCTCACAGATCAGCTGAAGTGCATGTGTGAGAAAACCCTTAAGCGTCTGGCCTCTGCTCCAGTGACAGGGAGCTCACCCCCCAACCGAGACTCCTGAGGTCCTAATCATGGAATTACACATGGAGGAGACTGGTGAAAACACCCCTGTTTTACAGGTGAGGAAACTGAGGTACAGAAAAGGGAAAGGATTTACTCGAGGTCCCAGAAGTTGAAAGCAGCAAAGCTAGAACTGGAACCCAGATCCTTTGACACCAAGTTTGAACTGTCTTGCATTCAGTTTGTAGGCATTTCTCATCTTGTTCAGTTGTTTTCAGTCATCTGTGAGTCTTTGTGACCCAATTTGGGATTTTCTTGGTAGAGATACTGGAGTCATTTGCCATCTCCTTCTCCAGCTCATTTTGTAGATGAGGCAAATAGGGTAAAGTGACTTTCCCAGGGACACACAGCTACTGTCTGAGGCTGAATTTGAATTCAGGCCCTCCTGACTCCAGGTCTATCCACTCTACCAGCTGGCTGTCCCTTTTTCATCTACTTATATAATAATAGCTTATATTTCCATAATGCTTTGAAGCAGATGAAGCTCACCACCCTCACAACAATCCCATGAGGCAGGTGCCATTAGGATTTATATTTTACAAGGAACTGAGGTGAAATAACTGGCCCTAAGTCCCACAGGCAAGATATGTCTGAGGCAGGATTTGAACTCAGGTCTTTCTAAATCCAAGTATACCATTCTATCTCCCACCCCTCTTGGCTCCCTCATATGTGGCCATTTGCCTTTGAAGACACTTAACTTTGCCTGGAATGTCCTTCCTGTCCCTCTTTACTTGATGGATTTCTTTCTTTCTTTCTTTCTTTCTTTCTTTCTTTCTTTCTTTCTTTCTTTCTTTCTTTCTTTCTTTCTTTCTTTCTTTCTTTCTTTCTTTCTTTCTTTCTTTCTTTCTTTCTTTCTTTCTTTCTTCCTTTCTTCCTTTCTTCCTTTCTTCCTTTCTTCCTTTCTTCCTTTCTTCCTTTCTTCCTTTCTTCCTTTCTTCCTTTCTTCCTTTCTTTCTTTCTTTCTTTCTTTCTTTCTTTCTTTCTTTCTTTCTTTCTTTCTTTCTTTCTTTCTTTCTTTCTTTCTTTCTTTCTTTCTTTCTTTCTTTCTTTCTTTCTTTCTTTCTTTCTTTCTTTCTTTTTTTCTTCCTTTTTCTTCCTTTCTTCCTTTCTTCCTTTCTTCCTTTCTTCCTTTCTTCCTTTCTTCCTTTCTTCCTTTCTTCCTTTCTTTCTTTCTTTCTTTCTTTCTTTCTTTCTTTCTTTCTTTCTTTCTTTCTTTCTTTCTTTCTTTCTTTCTTTCTTCCTTTCTTCCTTTCTTCCTTTCTTCCTTTCTTCCTTTCTTCCTTTCTTCCTTTCTTCCTTTCTTCCTTTCTTCCTTTCTTCCTTTCTTCCTTTCTTCCTTCCTTTCTTCCTTCTCAGAACTGATCCTGGGTATTAGTTCCAAGGAAGAAGAGTGGTAAGGGCTAGGCAATAGGCATTAAGTGACTTGTCCAAGGTCCCCCAGCTAGGAAGTGCTTGGGTCCAGATTTGAACCCAGGACCCTCCCCTTTAGGCTTGGCTCTCAACCCATTGGGCAACCCAGCTGTCCCCAACATGGTGGATTTTCATCCGTCCTCTGAAGTCCAACTCAAATGCTGCCTCTTCTAGGAGACTCTCCTCAATCCTGCCTCTGGGGAAATGAAAATTGTAATAATAATAACAACAATAATAGACAACATGGGGGAGTAGGAGGGACACGAGGCTTGGAATAAGGAGGAATTAAGCTCAAATCCTACACCATACCTATTTCCTATCTGAGTGACTCTGGATAAGCCACCCACCTTTACCCAACCTCAGTTTCTTCTTCATCTATAAAACAGGGATAAGAATATTTAAGACTTAAGAATACCCCTGCCTAAGGGGCAGCAAGGTGGCTCAGTGAAGAGAGTGCTAGGTCTGGAGACAGGAGGTCCTGGGTTCAAATCTGACCTCAGATGCTCCCAGCTGTGTGACCCTGGGTAGGTCATTCAATCCCATTGTCTAGCCCTTATTGCTCTGCCCTTCTGCCTTGGAACCTATACTCAGTATTGATTCGAAGACAGAAGTGAGGCTTTAAAACCAAGACTACCTGTGTCAGGAATGCTGGGAGTCCCAAAGATGGAGGCGTCTCTGAAGCACTTTGCAAACCCTCCCTAGAGCGTTACAGACATGCTGTTGATATTAAGTTAATTATGATTGTCAATGATTAATTCTACGATGAATAACACTGTTAGTCGTATTATGACCCCCTGCTGCCTTCCTGCACAACACACAGGTGACTTGAGCTTGGGACAATGCCACAGGCAAGGAAGCAGCAGCCTGGCATCTTGCCCTGTTCAGGCTGGGGCTGGGAGAGCAGCAAAGCTCCTGTTGGCAGAGCCCTTGTGAGATGTCACAACAGCCCTGCCCAGAGGACACAAGGATGATGCCACCGCTCGGAGGATTGGGAGGTGGGACGGGACGTCATGGGTCCCTCCCCCTCTGGACCAGGGGAGGAGAGCCTGCAGCAAGCAGCCTGAGGCAGCCCCTTCTCAGTCCTCATGCTCCCTGGCAGGATGTCCTTCCTCTGTGACACTCCTGAACCCCCCATATGAAGAGGGGTTGTGTTCTAGATCACAGAGTATCAGAGCTGGGAGGAGCCTTAGAATGTAGAATCTAGAACATCAGCAACAGGGAATCCCAGAGAACAGAGGGCATTAGAACTGAAAGGGACCTTAGATATGCTCCAGTGAAGCCCCTCATTTTCTTGATGGGCATAGAAGGCAGAGAGAAGAAATAATGTCCCTAAAGTCACACAGCTAACCAGTAGGAGACCCAGGATTCGAACCAGAATCCCCCTGACAGATTCTGTATCCAATGTGCTTCCAACAGTGCCTCGGTGTTTCAAATCTGGCTTCAGACACTTCCTGGCTGTGTGACCCTGGGCAAGTCACTTGACCCCCATTGCCTAGCTCTTTCCACTCTTCTGCCTTGGAACCAATGCACAGTATTGATTCTAAGATGGAAGATGAGGGTTTAAAAAAACTAGTGCCTCAGTGATTAACAGAGAAAAGTAGAGCTTTGGCCTCAGCCAGATAGGAGGTAGAACATCCTAATGATTAGGTCTGTCCTGAGGCAGAATGGGCTGATTCAAAAGAGAGTGATCTCCCTGTGAGAGGAGGTATTCAAGGGGAGGCTGGATAACCATGGCACCGTCACAGCATCCCAGGTCTGGATCTGGAAGGGACCTCAGAGGACCTCTAGTCCAACCACATCTTTTTACACGTGAGGAAGCTGAGGCCAGGGAAGTGAATGGGCTCATCCAAAGTCTGGTAGAGGATAAAGTGGGATTTGAACCAAGGTCCTGGTTTCCTGCTCCCAGCTGCTCCCCCCTGCAGGGTTTCCTGTGGAGGCTGGCTGGCTGCGGTGGTCTCTAAGCCTGTGCGTGCTCATGCAACTGGGTAAAACATCAGCGGAAGGTGTTCTTTTCTTCTTTCTCCTCCCAGAGAAATTGCGTCCCCTGTAATAGAACAAGCCCCCGGTGCCTGTTGGGATCTGGCTCCGGAAAGGGCTGTTATTTTTTTTCTTTATGGGTTGTTAATTGTTTTGTTTCCATTTAATTCTGGGTATCGTTTCATGTCAGCCAGGAGCAGACAGGCTCTGATTTATGCCGGAATCACAGCTCAGCTGTTTGGCGGGAAAGCAATTACCTATCCATCACCCGCAAACAGTGTTCTGTGGCAGGACAGAAATTGCGCCTGCTGCCTTCCTGCCCAGGTCCACTGTCCAGGGGGAAAGTGGGTGGCCAGGGGAAAGGTTTTATTCAAATCTGGCCTCAGACACTTCCTAGCTGTGTGACCCTGGGCAAGTCACTTCACCCCCATTGCCTAACCTTACCTTGCTTCTGCCTTGGAACCCATATGTGGTCTGGATTCTAAGACTCAAGGTAAGGGCTTATAATGAGAAGAATTTGCAAGGAGCAAAGCTGTGAGAAGCTGAGCACAGGAACATTTCAGCTCCTTGGAGAGGACTCCAGGCAAGAGAGGATCCTGGGAAGGGATCTCCTGGTCATTCTGGCCCATCCCCTGGTAACTGAATCTAAGAGACTCACCTGTGGTCATATAGGTGGGGAGCAGCAGGGACAGGATTTGAACCCAGGTCTTCTGGTGCCTAGGAAGGGCTCTGACATTAGTCAGAAGATCTGGGTTAGGTTTATGGGTAGGAGTTCAAGTGCAAGATGGTGGGTCAGCTTTGGGAGTTTGGGTCAATGAGGTAAGGGTCAGGGTGGCTTATGTTGGCTCTCTAAGGCTATGTCATGACAGGCCAAATGACCAGGAGGGACCCTGTCTGGGTTAGACGAGGCCATGGCTGGACCGTGTGTCTATGGGCTAAGGACCAACCTATCTCCTGTCGGGGTGTCGGGGTATGGGGGTGTTGGCCACCAGGGAATGAAGGCAGTTGAGGAAGCCTGTCTGCTAAGTTTAAGCAACCTGGTGAGGTATAGTATGATGGGGAAATGAACAGACTCTCATGTCACTTGGAGAACCTGGGTTCGAATTCTACTTCTGATTTGTTGTTCAGTCATTTTTCAGTTGTTCCCAACAAAGACACTGGAGTGGTTGGTCATTTCCTTTTCCAGCTCATTTGACAGATGAGGAAACTGAGCCCAACAGGGCAAAGTGACTTGTCTAGAGACATACGACTAGAAAGTGTGGGAGACCAGATTTGAACTCAGGAAGATGAGTCTTCCTCACTTCAGGCCTGGTGATTTATCTGCTGTGCCACCTGATGCTTACAGCTTTTATGACCATGACTTGGACAAGCTACTTTAACCTCCCTTGGTCTCAGTTTCCTTTTCTGTAAAATGAGGGGGTCATCTTGGAGGGTTCCTGAAGCCCTGTTTCCCAGTCTTCTGGGGGGTCTCCCTTTCTAGGGGTGCCTTAACATCCTCTTTTCCCAGGATCTTTCTTTCCTCTTGATGGTTTTTTAACCCCTTATCTTCCTTCTTAGACTCAATACCATGTGCTGGTTCCAAGGCAGAAGAGCTGTAAGGGTTAGGCAATGGGGGTTAAGTGTCTTGCCCAGGGTCACACAGCTGGGAAGTGTTTGAGTCAGATTGGAACCCAGGACCTCCCATCTCTAGCCACCTAACTGCCTCTCCTCCTGATGCTTCTCCCTTCTTGGAAGTTAACCTGAAGCTCAGGGCTCAGGAAGGCTAAGTTTGCTTTATGATGGCAGCCTGTGATGGGAGAGGGCTGGGCGGACCTTGAGGTATCTTTGGCCCAGGGGAAATGCTCCCTGAGGCCGGAGAGCTTTTCATCTGATCTTTCAGCTCCAGCTGAGTAGTGGGGGAGGGGGTCACATCAGGGGGTGCAAGGGAGAAGACAAGTCCTTGAACCCTTGCCAGAAGCCCATGGATGCCTGGCAATATGACAATGGCTTCCTTGGTTTTCCTCATGCAAGTATTCCATTGCCCAACCTCCAATTTTCAATAACTCTTCCCCCATCACCCTGGCATCCCCTCTCTCCTCATCTCCACCTCCTGGCCTCCCTGGCTCTCTCCAAGTCGCAGCTCCTTCTTCAGGAAGCCATTCCTGGTCCCCTTCAATGCTAGTGGCCTCTCTGTTGATTGGCTCCACCCTCTTCCCCATTAGCTAGGGAGCTGCTTGAGGACAGAGACTTCTTTTACTCCCTCTGTATCTCCAATACTTAGCATGGTGCCTGGCACGTAGTAGGCACTCAACAAATGCTCTTGACTTGTAATACTTTGTTGCCGGCACATAGTAGGCACTCAACAAATGCTCTTGACTTGTAGTACTTTGTTGTCTGGCACGTAGTAGGCACTCAACAAATGCTCTTGACTTGTAGTACTTTGTTGCCTGGCACGTAGTAGGCACTGAATAAATGCTCTTGACTTGTAGTACTTTGATGCCTGGCACATAGTGGGTACTCAATAAATGCTCTTGACTTGTAATACTTTGTTGCCGGCACATAGTAGGCACTCAACAAATGCTCTTGACTTGTAGTACTTTGTTGCCTGGCACGTAGTAGGAACTCAACAAATGCTCTTGATTTGTAGTACTTTGATGCCTGGCACATAGTGTGTACTCAATAAATGCTCTTGACTTGTAATACTTTGTTGCCTGGCATGTAGTAGGCACTCAACAAATGCTCTTGACTTGTAGTACTTTGTTGCCTGGCACGTAGTAGGCACTCAACAAATGCTCTTGACTTGTAGTACTTTGTTGCCGGCACATAGTAGGCACTCAACAAATGCTCTTGACTTGTAGTACTTTGATGCCTGGCACATAGTGGGTACTCAATAAATGCTCTTGACTTGTAGTACTTTGATACTTGGCACATAGTAGGTACTCAATGAATCTTGACTTGGTGACACGACTGCCTCTATTTTCCTCAGACCTTGGCTTGGCTAAGCAGCCTGAGATTTCTCAGGGATGGGGTTTGGGCGAGAGAATTGGGGCCAAGGTGTCCCTAGAGGGAGAGAGGACCCCCTCTCCAGCTGAGCTGCCTGTTCTGAATCATGAGCCAGGGAGGGCCATCATTGCCTCTCTGTCTCCCCAGCCCTCATGGGGCGCCATATTCCAAGCAGCTTGGGACAAGGGAGCAGGAGAATGGGGTTCTAGTGACTGCTGCTCTGTCTGCCTTTCTGATTTTTTCCCCACCAAAGAGGGTGGCATATGTGGGGGCTCGGACCTCCCTGCTCCCCCATTCTCTATTCTAAGCCTAGATTTGAAGGTCTCTCCAGCTCTGACATTCTGGGAAGCTGTGATTTAAAGGCTGAACCAAATTAGAAGGCAGCATGAAGGGAGTGTCTGCAGAGCTGCCAGTCCAACTCGGGCTGATTCTCCCAAACTTGCTGTGTTGGCTGGTGTTTCCCATCCTTGCCAGTGTGGCCGCTTTGAGCCCAGGCCACAGGCTTGGCCATAAGACCATCGGTTGTTTCAGAGCTGGAAGGGGCTTGAAAGGTCTTCCGGTCCAACCCATTTCATTGATAAGGAAACTGAGGCCCAGCTATGCTGAGTGACTTGTCGCAGATCGCACAAATGGCACCTAAAAGACAAAAGATGTCAGCCATCCGTGGACCAGGGGTGTGCATGCTTCTTCCTTCCCCTTCCCTTCCCTCAGTGGGCTCTCCCCTGACCTCCGAGGCCAGCAGAACCTGACCAGGCTCCCCTCCTATGCCCTCCTTGTTAGACGCCCTCCTGAGCACCTGGGAAAGAGCAGAGGCTTCTGGGATGTGGCTGTTTTGTGGGATTCTTGTTCCAAGCCAGCTTTCAGGTGAAAACATTGACCTTGGCTGGGACAGAGGCCAGAATGAAGAAGGAGGATTCAATGCATGGAGCAGCAGTGGCTGGGAACACCAGCTCTGGGATCTCTAGGGCAGACTGAGGTCTACAGCTCTCTTTCTGCCTGGGAGGGGTGGCAGTGGGTGAGTCATTTGCCTTCTCAGATGTTGTTTCTTGATCTCTTAAGTTGGGGGAGGAGAGAATAAGCCTTAGGGACCAACAAAAGGCAGGGTGGTGTCATGGAGAGCCTGCTAGTCTTGGAGGCAGGAAGACACGAGTTCAAATCCCTCCTCCAACACTTTCTTCCTTCAGAACCCCAAGGAAGTGCCTTCACATCTCTAAAGTCCAATGTCCTCACCTGGAAAGAGGTGGGTAAAAATGGCAGCCACATCCCTATTGGCTATGGTAATCTCTTCCATTTTATGTAGCCTTTATTTATTCATATTTCCTGGTGTGTGCTGGAGGAAGCTTGGGCTATCTCTCAAGAGCTGATTGTTAAATGTTCGGTGTGGATATTTACACTGTAGAAATAAAAAAACCTACCAGTCAGGGCTTGGTTTATGGTTTTGTTGATTGTCCAGATGTAAGAAACTGAGGGAGAAAATAGTAATAAGGCAGATTAAACTTAAAAATATGTTGTGCATGCATTCCTATGTAGGCTTCCCTCCCTTCTTCCCAGAACTGGAATCTGATTGTTAAATATTAATGAGAAGGGGGCAGCTGGGTAGCTCAGTGGATTGAAAGCCAAGTCCAGAGATGGGAGGTTCTGGGTTCAAATCTGGCCTCAGACACTTCCCAGCTGTGTGACCCTGGGCAAGTCACTTGACCCCCATTGCCTAGCCCTTACCACTCTTCTGCCTTGGAACCGATACATAGTATTGATTCCAGGATGGAAGGTGAGGGTTAAAAGAAAAGATTAATGAGCATCCCATGTGAAGGGGGCACCTTTTCAGGAACAGGGTAGGATTAAGGAGCTGACAAAGCCCCTTCCAACCCTGAGGCTGGGTGACATGAAAATCCTAGTCCTCCTCCTCTCATAGGGTTGTGTGGAAACCACTGTCTTTTCTTTGCCTTTTCTTAGTTCATTTTCACATCTCTTTCCTTTCTAAACATATCCCTCGATTTCTCCATCCCTCATAATGAAGATTCAGGACATTGGGGGAAGAAAAAGAACCAATGAACACATCAGTCAAGTCTGACAGTGCAGGCAACATCACACACCCATAGCCCCCCACTCGGGCCAAGAGAAGAGGGAGGACCATTTTCTTAGAGCCAAGCTTGGTTAGTATAACTGCAGAGCCTGACCTGAGGGGACAAACACAGACTACTCTAACTGGGATGGAGGTTGGAGTCATTCAACAAGGGATGGTGAAAAGGGGATTTGGATAATCCTAAACTAATAACAACTGGCCCCCATCTAAATATCTCTTCACAGACTTGAGCTGACCTAATCCTTACCCATCTGTCCCTAATATAAATAACCTGCACTGACCCAACCCCCTTTGGTGGTAATTGATCAAGGCAGTGGGTGTGGGCAGTATGGCAGGATAGGGCCCATGAGAGGTCCTGGATGCAGAAGGACCCAAGACCTGACCTCACAGGCAGATGGCCCAGAGTGGCTCAGAGTCACACCAGGAAGCTTAGTAGATGACAGCAAGCCAGCAGGTAAGCAGGTAGGATGGGAATGACAAGGTAGAAACAGCCACTCAGGAAAAGCAGCCAGTCCCTCCTGGTCAAACCAGAGAAGGACCCAGATCCCACCTCACTTAAGTATCTCACCCTCCCCATTCTAGAATCTTTTCTCCGCATCTGCATCTCTCTGTAGACCCACCTCATCTGCTCAAATCCTCTCTTCCTTACAACAGAGAGGACTAGAAACCCATGACAGCCCCCATTTTTATTTTTAGTAGTCTTCTCAGCAAGAATACCACAGTGTTTGCCATTTCTTTCTCCAGCTAATTTTATAGATGAGGAAACTGAGGCAGAGTTAAGTGACTTGCCCAGGGTCACACAGCTAGGAAGTGTCTGAGGCCAGATTTGAACCCAGGACCTCCTATATCTGGGTCTGGCTCTCAATCCACTGAGCCACCCAGCTGCCCCCAACCTCTCCTACTTCTGATCTGTACTTGTTTGCCCCTTCCTAGGGAGCCTGTTGGGAGCTTCCTAATTCTCGGCTTGGCTCAAAACTCCTGAGCTCAAGAAATCTCCTGGCTTCAGCCTCCAGCTTAGTGCTCTAATTGATGAGCCCCCACCAGTGTTCCCTCCAATATCATTTAATCAGTTGCTATCTCCTCCTATTTCATCACAGCATAAAGAAGTTTTCTTTTTAGTGGGGTAAAAATAGATGGCCATAACCCACAGAAACAGAAACTCCTTGGGACTGGGCTCCTCCATAATTTTTAATTGTGTAAAGGGGTCTTGAGAACGAAAAGTATGAGAACCATTTGTGAAGTAGACAGTGAGCTGGTCTTAGAGACAACCTAGGTTCAAATTCCATCTCCCCTCCTCCATCTTGGTCTTGCTTCATTTGGTTTTTGAATACAGGTGCAGGGCTTCATATTTTAATGCTTATTAAGCTCAGCTCAATATGTTGGCTGTATGACCCTGGGCAAGTCACTTACCCCTTTACAGAGAATATGCTGATCTTTCTTGATAGCAGGTATGTCCTCATGGGGTATTCCTGATAACAATGAAATTAGAGGTCAACTTAAAGAAATCAATAAGAAAAGGATTGCATGTAGGTAAAAACATTTTTGACCCTTACCTTCTACCTTAGAACCTTAGATTCTGAGTATCAATTCCAAGGTAGAAAAGTGGTGAGGGAGGTTAAGTGACTTGCCCAGGGTCACCCGGTTAGGAAGTATCTGAGGCCACTTTTGACCAGGACCTAGCTCTCTAACCACTGATCCACCTACCCAGCTGCTCCCTAAGCAATTGCCGACATATATTAAACTTTAAAAAATCCCAGAACCTTTTCACACTAAGCTCCCTCCTTCCCTCCTCCATCTTGGTCTTGCTTCATTTGGTTTTTGAATACAGGTGCAGGACTTGCTATTTTGATGCTTCTTAAGCTCAGCTCTATTAGCTTTCCCTAGTAGAGGCTGCCAGTGCCATTTTCAATAATGGGATTGTGGCTGTAGATATGGCAGGTACTTCATAGGCTGCCCAGCTCGATCCCCTCATTTCACTTGGGAGGCTCCTAGAGGGAATGCAGTTTCCCCAAGGTCCCACAGGCAGTCAGTGGCAGAAGGAGAATTCGAACCCAGGTCCCCCAACTCCAAAGGCAGGCTCCCAGACAGATGGGGAGCAGCCACCCCACCCCAGCCCATGGCAGGAAATGTGGAGCAGCCAAGCCTGAAGCTGTGGGCACTCGGGGAAAGCAAGGCTGTTCATGGATGGAGACAGGCTGAGAGGGAAAACGTGAGCTAGCGCAGGTTAAAGTGGATGTTAGGAAGCCCCAGAGGCTTCTGCTTGTTTCCCAGAAATACATGATGGAACGTGCTCTTGGGATCCAGCTCTAGCTTACTCTCTAGGTGACCTTGGATAAGTCATGCCAGCTGCCTGAGCCACAGTTTCCTTCTCTGGAAAATGGGTTGTGGGGAGGAGTGTGATGCCAAGGTCCCTTCCAGCCCTGGCATCCGAGATCTGTGATACACGGTGAGAGCAGCTGCCTGCCCTTCGGGACTCTGGAGCCTGGGATTGGGGTGGGAGTAGGGGGATGCCAAGTCCTCCCGACCTTGCACTCTCTCTCCTGGGTCCCCAGGACAGCCTGCTGGCCAGTGCCCAGAAGCATTTCCTCTGGGCGGCTGCAGACACACATCTGGTATATCAGCACATGCCCACAAGAAGCTCTGGGATGTGCACAGGGCTGCCGTGGGCACAACCTGTTTTTAAACAAAGCTGGCCACAGATGGCACAGCCTCAGCAGGAAGGAAAGCTTGCAGTGCCAGCCTGGAGTGGATGCAGGAGCCGGGCTCGTAGCCACCCTGCTAGAAGGGAGATTTGGTTGCAGCTGTTTGTCCCTTTCCACAACATGGCCAGCTGTTGGTTGGGCTCAACCCAGTAAATGCTGCAAGTTGGACTGTGGCCGGACAGGTGGCTCCATGGATGGAGGGCTGGCTTTGGAGACTGGTTGAAACCCTACTTGAGACACTTCCTAAATAGGTGACCCTGGTCGAGTCACTTCACCACTAGCTGACTCAGTTTCCTCATATGTAAAATGGGGGTAATAACAACACCTACCTCACAGAGTTATGTAAAATCAAGTTAGATAATGTAGAGGGTGCTTTATAAACCTTAAAGTAGTATATAAATGCTAGCTGCTATTCTTCTTCTTCTCTTTCTTCCTCCTCTTCCTCTTCCTCTTCTTCTCCTCTTCCTCCTCCTCCTCCTCCTCCTTCTTCTTTCTTCTTCTTCTTCTTCTTCTTCTTCTTCTTCTTCTTCTTCTTCTTCTTCTTCTTCTTCTTCTTCTTCTTCTTCTTCTTCTTCTTCCTTCTTCCTTCTTCCTTCTTCCTTCTTCTTCCTTCTTCTTCCTTCTTCTTCCTTCTTCTTCCTTCTTCTTCCTTCTTCTTCCTTCTTCTTCCTTCTTCTTCCTTCTTCTTCTTCCTTCTTCTTCCTTCTTCTTTTCTTCTCTTTCCTATTATATGGTGAGAGGTAGAATTGAGAGGTATTTTCAGTGGGGTGTGCTGAACTAGAATTCGACCCTTGGTTCCACTGGGCACATGGTTTTATTTTTCTATTGGGAAGGGATGAATAGCTCAGGCCCCCCTGAGCACACAGGAGCTTTTTGGTTTGGTAGTAGCAGGGGTCCCACTGGGCACACGGGGTGTTTCTTGCTGAGACAGGCTATTCAGCTGTTGGGGCTTTTGCAGTGGATGAGATGAGGTGCTTGTTAAGCAGAACTGGCTGCTTTTCTGATATCACTTGTCTGTAGGAACTTAATCCTAGACCCAGAGAGTTGGGGCGTGCCACCCAATTAGCTCTAAGTCCCACCTTGGCAGGAGAGTTGGACCTTCTTGTTATTGAAAGGAGAGCTGGGGCAGCTTAGATGCAGTATGAGAGATAGACAGACAGAGACACAGAGAAACAGAGACACAGAGAGACAAAAAGACAGACAGAGACACAGAGAGAAGAGACATAGAGAGACAGACACAGAGAGACAAAGAGACAGAGACACACAGAGAGAAAAAGACAGAGACAGAGAGAAGAGACAGAGAGATAGACATATACACACAGAGGAGACAGAGACAGAGAGATCAGCTATTTTCCAAGTTTCCTCATCCCAACTCCCACTCACAGATGAGTTGGGTTCCCTTCAGAGAAAGGGTACATCTCCCCCCTAGGGGTTCTAGGAGTGCTCCTGATCAGATTAAGGATATCTCTCCTCGGATGCTGTCAATTTGAGCCACAATCCTGGTCTGTTTACCCCACTGTTAGCTACCCATGACCAGAAATCCAGTTTCATTTATCCAGTTAACACCAGTGGACTTTTCCAAAGGGAGACTTACTGTGCAAGTGCAGCATGAGTGGACGTTACAGGCATCTCCTCCTTCCCAGAACTGAACTGCCTTTTCTCAGTCTTCATCCTTCTTGGCTTTGGCCCTGCCAGCCTCTCCCTCCCCTTCCCTTCCCTTCCCTTCCCTTCCCTTCCCTTCCCTTCCCTTCCCTTCCCTTCCCTTCCCTTCCCTTCCCTTCCCTTCCCTTCCCTTCCCTTCCCTTCCCTTCCCTTCCCTTCCCTTCCCTTCCCTTCCCTTCCCTTCCCTTCCCTTCCCTTCCCTTCCCTTCCCTTCCCTTCCCTTCCCTTCCCTTCCCTTCCCTTCCCTTCCCTTCCCTTCCCTTCCCTTCCCTTCCCTCCCCTCCCCTCCCCTCCCCTCCCCTCCCCTCTCCTCCCCTCCCCTCCCCTTCCCTTCCCTTCCCTTCCCTTCCCTTCCCTCCCCTTCCCTTCCCTTCCCTTCCCGGATCTAGGGTGCCACTGAGGATGGGAGACATGGGTGAAACAGTGCCTCAAGGGAGGGCCTCAAAACTCTCATGGGATGGTCTGGGGGCAGAACCACAGAGTCACTGGGTCTCAGATTTGGGGAGGACCTCATGGCCCCTCCTGAATTTTCATCCAGACCACCACCACTACCACCACCACCACTACTACTACCACCACCACTACTACCACCACCACTACTACCACCTCCACCACCACTACTACTACCACTACTACTACCCAAGTCACACTTCCAAGCTTCATTTTAGATCTTGTGAAAATGAGCAACTGGAGACAAAAGTAGGGAGTCAATCTATGTCCTAAGGGCTTCCCTTTATATACAGTTGATCTTTTCAAGCCCTCTCATCTGATTCTCTGTGACTCCATTACTGATGGATTGCATGATTTCAGGGAGGGCTTCGTCTTATACTACTTGACCCAAGATGGCAGAACCAGGAGTGACAGGCATTACAGAGAGGTGAATTTAGACTCAGTATAAGGAAAAATTCTGTGTGACCAGAGGCCTTCAGGACTGGAAGGGGCTGCCTTGACAAGGTATTGAGCTCCCCATCTCTAAAGTCTTCAAACAGATGCCGAGAGCCCATTGTAGAGGCTGCCGAGGTCCCTTCCAGCTCTGAGGCTCTGGGCTCATGTGACTCACTCAAGGTCATGCAGCCAGGCTGGGCTGAAGGGGGATCCCCTCAGGTCTCCACAAGCCAGAGTCCAATCTAGCCCTGTTCTGAGCAGCTGCTCCGTAATTACCCAGTTGGTTCTTGCCTGCTGTTGCTGAATGAAGGTGAGTCAGAAGAAATCCATCTTCCTCTCTGATCTGACAAAACAAAATGAGAAAGCGGAGCGACTGGGGGCCAGAGGTGGGGACTGCCAAGTGTGGCCGAGCTCAGCTGGCCCTGGGCACTTGCAGGAGGAAAGCTCTGCCAGCCACTCCAAGAGCCGGAGGAAGCTCCCACCATCTCCCCAGAAGGGGTCTGGTGATTTATGAAGTCCTTACATTTTGGGAAACACGTCAGAGTGTTTTCATAGAAGAAATTGCCGTTTGCCAAAGTCTTCGATCAATCAGCCAGGACGGAGGAAGTGCCCGCTACATGCCAGGTTCCTTGCCGGGCGCAGGAACAAACGCCGGATGCAGAGGATGACTATGGCAGTGTCTGTGTCTGGCCAAGCTCCGAGTGTTCCCCAGCACCTGTTTCCACTGCCTCCGTGGCCATTGGGACAAATTGCTTTGTGGCTCATCCCACCAAAGAAAGTCTTCCTATGGGCTGGGTTTAAGGCCTCTTGGTTGCTCTCGACTTGGTTTAGCCCATCCGTGGAGATGGTTTTCCAGGAGAGAGCTGGGAGGCAGGTGGACACCAGAGGAGGAGGGGCAGCCCTCCCTGCATACCCCATAACCCCAGCTCTGCTACTCATGTGCTGTGGGATCTTGGGAAAGTCCCTCGATATCTCTGAGGCTCCATTTCCTTACCTGGGTAAGAGGGGGAGAGGTTGGCCAGGGGAGCCCCCTCCCTCCCACCCATCACCATGGAGTTAAGGAGCTTCTCTCTCCCCTTGCAGAGGGCAGACAGGCCAAGTGGCACCTGGTAAGAGAAGAAAATACAACCCTTGGCTCAGCCTTAGCAAATAGACACTGCCCCAAGGTGAAGTGCCCGCTTGGGAGCTGCCCATCCCGGGAAATGGGCTTTTAACCCCAAGATTGCACAGAGGCTGAGGCAGCAGCAGTCCAGAGAGGTTGAGGCAGCAGCCCCTGCTTACACAGGTAGCAAGTGGGAAACCTGTTTCTTGGTTCCTGAACTTTAAATGCTCTACTGTCTCCATGGCGCCACAGATGGGACTGGAACAGGGACAGAGACAGAAACTATGATTTCATTGGCATAGGCAGAGGTGTGTTGGCAAATGTTTAACAATGAGCTCTCTGGGAACAAACATGTATATGATTTAATATAATTGTATTATGTAATAATAAGTAATAGAATGCCAGGTCTGGAGTCTGGAAGACCATCAAATCTGGCCTCAGACCCTTACTAGCTAAGTAAGCCTAGACAAGTCACTTAACCATGTTGGCCTCAGTGTTCTCACCTGTCATATGAATTGAAGAAGGAAATGGCAAACCCCTCTAGGAGCTTGGCTGTGTGATCCTGGGCAAGTGACTTAACCCAGTTTGCTTCCGTTTCCTTATCTGTCAAATGAACTGGAGAAGGAAATGGCAAACCACTCCAGTGTCTTAACTGTGTGACCGTGGGCAAGTCACTTAACCCTATTGCCTCAGTTTCCTTATATGTCAAATAAGCTGGAGAGGGAAATGGGAAGCCACTCTAATATCTTTGCCAAATGAGGCCTTGAAGAGTTGGTCACAACTGAAATGACTGAACAATAACAAAATAATAATATACTTATATATCTACATGTATATGATATACTGTTAAGTTCAATGTGTATCAATAATTTTTCTCTTCTCTTTCTCTAGTCCAGGCAGTCAACTAAACAATAACTCAAGTCCTGCCGCGTTGTGCCTGAGGACTTCCGAGGTACAAATGCCCCCACAGAAAATTTCACAGTTAGAATTCAAGCTGACTCTGGCAACCCCTGGGTAGAGGGAAAATTCCAGATGAGGAAACTCTCTCTCCCAGACCAGGTCGTGATCTTCTCAGCATCTTCGCTTCAGAGTGTTGCCCAGCACCCTGAGGAGTTCCTTGCCATGCCCAGGGCACTCAGCCAGTGTGTGGTAGGGGCCAACCTGGAGCCCAGATTACCCTGACTGAGATCAACGCTAGTCATTGCAGCCTCTCACCATGGATGGGGACTGAGAAAAGGTCATTGGGATGGGAATTCAGAAATCATTCGTGGCTTTGTAGAGGAGGAACTCCTAGAGTTAGAGAAGTCTTCCAGGGGCATCTCATCCAATCTGCTCTTGAATGGGAACCTCCTTTTTGATATTTCGTATGGAGGCACTGAGGCGGCACAATGGATAGAGCACTGGGCTTAGAATCAGAAAGACCTGAGTTCAAATCTGGTTTCAGACTCTTACTACTTGGGTGGCCTTGGGTCCTGTTTGCCTTAATCCACTGGAGAATGAAATGGGAAACCACTCCAGGATCTTTGCCAAGCAAATGCCAAATGGGGTCACCAAGAGTCAGACGCAACTGAAAGAATAACTGATGGTCATTGGAAGACCTCTTGAGGTAATTCTACTTTTGCCTGATACTGAGCTTAAATCTACCTCTAGGTAGCCCCCTTCCCCCCCCACCCCCCAGTTACTCCTGGTTCTGTTCTCTGGAGCCAAGCAGGACAAGGTTGAGCCCTTTCCTCTGTGCTGGCTCTTCTGACACTGAAACATAGCTCTCCAGTACCTCCTGAGTCTTCTCCAAGTTAAACATCATTCCTTCAACTAATCCTTAGCTGGCATGATCTCCAGTTCTCTCCCCTTCCTGGTTGCTTTCCATTTGTGTGACCTTGGGTGAGTCCTTGTCCTCTCTGGGGCTCAATTTCCTTCTCTCCAAAATGGGGCCAATTATTCTTGCTCTCCCTCCCTTACTTCAGGGCTGGGAGGGAAGGGCTATGTAAGCCTGGAAGCACAGTGCTCTTGGGAGCTGAAATTCTTCTGGGTCTCATTAATATGGGCAGATGCAAGCACCTGGTCCACCCCATACCATGAATTGTTATGGACATGGCTCATCCCATGGAAGCAGGTCCGGCCAGCCCCAGGGAGGTCTTGGACCCCAGTCCTGCTAGCCACAGTCTCTCCTTGATTGCTAGCTTACTATGGCCCAAGGAGAGTGTGCCATTGGTCAGATACTGAACTGGTTTGCCACTTTCTTTTCCAGCTCATTTTACAGATGAGGAAATTGAGGCCTGGGAAAAGTGACTTGCCTAGGGTTATATAGCTAAGTGTCTGAGGCTATAAGAAGAATCTTCCTGACTCCAGACCTGGCACTCTATCCACTGTGCCATCTAGCTGCCCTCAAGGAGAATTCAGGGAGTTATTTTTAGGGGACCTTCTGGCTGGCAGCAGTGGCTTACCTCAGGATACCACCCTCTTGTAGGTGGCTGGATGGTACAGTGGGCAGGACCCTGGAGCCATGGTGGGGAGGGTGGGAGATCTTACAATCTGTCAGAGTTTCAGGATTTAAGTCAGGGTTCTGCTAAGGAGGAGGAGTGTTAGAATGGAGAGGAGACTGTCTTTGGAGTCAGAGAACCTGAGTTCGAATCCTAATTCTGCCATTTAACAGTGTGGCTTAGACTTGATGCCTCTGGGGGCCCCTTTTGCTCTCTAGTTCTGATGAGGAAGTCTGTGTGACCTTGGGCAAACTACTGGCTCTCTCTGGGCCTCAGATCCCTCCCTGTAGAATGAGGGGTTTGGCTTGAGAACATCCCTTTCAGCTCTGAGATCCTGGGGGCCTTAGGTGGACCAAAGTTTGGGGGAGGAGGGCGAACATTCTGTGCCCACATCATCTAATTGCCTGCACTGCTTCGATTCGAACCTGCTGACTCCTCACTTTGCCCAATGACCTAGAAACCTGCTTTGTGTGCACTTTGGAAAAGTGTAAAGTTTGGCTGTGGGGATTCTCTTTGAAAGGGTCCAAAGGTACCAGGTAGGGAAGCGCAGACTCCCTCCTCCAGTCATCCTCAGAGCCTCAGGCTCCCTTCGGGCCAAGCCAGGGGGATGAGAAACTCAGGAAGAGCCAGAGGGGTCCATTGTGAAGCATCCGGCTCCCTGGGGGAGTGTGTGTAGAAGAAACTCAATTTTATAGAATGACTCAATTAGGAAGCATTTACTAAACACCTACTATGCACCTTCCAGCACAGAATTTAGAGTAGGAAGGAACTTTAGAGGTCATTCGGTCCCCCCCAATTTAACAGATAAGGAAACTGAGGCCCTGGAAATAAAAGTCAGGTCACACACAGTGTGTGGTAGGGGTATGACCTGAGCTCAAACGGATCCAAATCTGACTCAGATTCTCAGAGGTGTAAGGACCCCCTGGGCTGTCCCGGGTCCAATCACCAAACATCTACTAGAATACCTCTAGTGTTGGGAGGTTCTCTCCCTGCTGTCAACATGGAATCTAGAAGCCCCAAACGTGTAGCCTAGTAAGATCTGATGAGCCCCCAGTTGTAGGACTGGCTTGTAAGTTGGAGACCCCAAAGCTTGTGCTTGTCCTGAGGGGAATCGATTCCCTTCAGGGTGGATTCTCACGGGAACAGGGAACAAGGACAAGCTTTGGGGTGTCCAACTTACAAACTTGGGGCTCATCAGATCTTACTAGGCTACAAGTTTGGGGCTTCTAGATTCCATGTTGACTCTAGCGAAGCATCCCATTCCACTTGAATTCTTAGCCAGTTTTCCCGACATAATGTCTAAGCTCTACTGATTGTAAGATCTCCCGCCCTCCCACCATGGCTCCAGGGCCCACACTGAGAGAAAACAGAATTGGCCGCATCCTCTTAAGTGCATGGGCCGCCCTTTGGATCTTCCACGCGAGCTCTGGCACTGCCTCTCCCCTGGGCTGCCTCCTGACGCTCCCACAAATCTCTTCCCAGCCCAAAGAAGTTGGTCGTGGAGGTGTTTCTCTCCCCATTTTGCAGATGAAGACAAAGGAAAAGCTCTGCCTTCTCGGACAGGGGAAGCCTTCCCTGGAGGTCCCATTGGACAGCTCTGCAGGCTCTTTGGAGCTGTCCCTCCGAGGAGCCTGAGGCAGATGGAGGGCACCCGCCAACTCCCACACCCGGGTGTGTAGCTCAAACATGCCCTTCTCCAGGAAGCTATTCTCAGGGTGATCTTTTCTTCCAGCCCACTCGTGTGATCCGCAGCGGGCAAAGTGCTTCTCACTTCCATCTCCAGCCAATTTCCCTGCTGTGAGTTACTCACCAGGCTGGCAACCTTTCCCGATGGGGACGCCAAGACCCGCTCAACCCCCTCCTTTTGTGGCACGGGCTCAGGGTGTCAGGAATAGGCCCTCAGGCCGGGGGATTGCTGCAAAAGGCATTCGGCTCCGTGTGGGAGCTATTGGCACTGGTTGGGCTTGGGAGATTCCCTGGGCCAAGACTGGCTCTTCCAAAATGCGCAGCCTGGAGAAGGGGGGCAGCATCCTGGCCACGGGTGAACTGGGGGTCCTGGGAGTATTGGTGAAGGCGAGGAGTTGGTTGACCCCTCCCCCTCCCCATGCCAGGCTCTTAGAGATGTAATCTCTAAGGTAAGGAAGAAAGGTCTCAGGCCACTGCCAAATAATCAACCCCCAAGCAATGGCGGCATGGCCTGAGCTGGGGGCGGAGAAAAAGAATGAAACAGTCCCTGCCCTCCAGGAGCTTAAAGTCTACTAAGGGAGGCCATGTATTCATAGAGAAGTAAGTTCAAAAAGAATGAAAGGGATGGCAGTAACAACTTGGGGGAGGTCAGGATAGATGAGTAGAAGATGGCATGGGAGCTGGACTTTCATGGGAGCTAGAGAGTCTAAGAAGCAGAGGTGAGGAAGAAACGCATCCAAGCACGAGGAAAAGCCTGAACAAAAGTGCAGAGGTGAGAGATGGAATGTTGTGTATAAAGACCAACAAGTAGGACATTTCTGCTAGAATGTGGAGCACATATAGGGCCCTTCCTCCCCCCTTCCCTCCTTCCCTCCCTCTTCCTTCCCCTCCCTCTTCCTTCCTTCCTTCCTTCCTTCCTTCCTTCCTTCCTTCCTTCCTTCCTTCCTACCTTCCTTCCTTCCTTCCTACCTTCCTTCCTTCCTTCCTTCCTTTCTTCCTTCCTTCCTTCCTTCCTTCCCTCCTTCCTTCCTTCTCTCCTTCCTTCCTTCTCTCCTTCCTTCCCTCCCTCCATCCTTCCCTCCTTCCTTCCCTCCTTCCTTCCCTTCTTCTTTCCTTCCTTCCTTCCTTCCTTCCTTCCTTCCTTCCTTCCTTCCTTCCTTCCTTCCTTCCTTCCTTCCTTCCTTCCTTCCTTCCTTCCTTCCCTCCCTCCCTCATTCCTTCCTTCCTTCCTTCCCTCCCTCATTCCCTTCTTCCCTCTGTTCTTCTCTCCTTCCCTTTTATGCTGAAGGCAAGAGCCGTGGAGGTAAGTTGCAAAGATGCCACCTTAGACTTAATATCATATAACCAAGAGCACTCTTCAAAGTGGAAGCTGCTGCCTTAGGAGGTAGTGAGTTCCCCATCACTGGAGAGCTTCTAGCAAAGACTGGATGACCACTTGTTGAGGAGGCTCTAAAGGATATACCTGCTCAGGTATGGGTTGGTTCACCTCGACATCCTCTGAGATCCCTCCCTCCCTGGTCTGAAAGCATATGATTCTGTGAACATATTCTAGTCCTACATTGCTAAGAGTCTGTCTGCTTTGGAGCCCTTCTGATCCCTCTTGCTTCACACCCAGATGGTCATCCAGGTTTGGCTTGAGCACATCATATGGTGAGAGGCTCATTGCCTGCCATGGTAGCCTATTGGAGTTACTGCTTTAAATTGAACTGAAATATGCCTCCATGCTCTCCAGCTCCTAGACAGGGAGAGCTGGAGGGACCTTAGAGAGTGGAGCCTTTTGTTTTCCTGAAGAGGAAATGGAAGCTTGTAGACAGGAAGTGTCTTGGCCAAGATCACAGAGCCAGTGCATGGCCAAAAGGGGAATGGAATCTGGGCCTCCTGGCTCTGGGCTCGTTGCTCTTTTTGGTCCCTGTTCTGTCCTCTGGGAGAACAGTTGGGCTGTCCTGCAGGTCCTTCTGAAACCAGAGCCACAGCTATTCTCGTCCTGCTCTGCCATCTGCTTGGCCATGGTGTTAACCCATATGGAATTTGCTGTTGCGCTCACTCTCTCCCCTCCTCCCCCCCCCCCCCTTTGGCTTGTGCTCCTGGAGATGAAGCCGTCCCAGCAGGTGGGGGCAGAGTTTCCATATGGCTGGGTCTCTGAAGTTCCTTCCAGACCAGGAGAACAAGGACACCGCCAGTGGAGACTGGGATCTTGCCAGGAGTGGGACCCTGGGGTCCATCCAACTTCCCTGCAGGATGCAGAGAGCCTATTGTTGGTGCTGACCCAGGGACTGTGACTTAGGGTGCTGGTGCTCTAGCCTGCTGGGGGCTTTGCAGGGATCACAGACAGGAGGAGGGGAAGAGGCCTGGCCTGAGAGTCAAGGAGGTTGGACTACAGTCCTTATTGACTGCATCAAGTCACTCCCCCCTCCTCAGGGCTTTAGTCCCCTCTTCTGGAAAGTGAGCAGGCTGCACAAAATGATCTCTGAGGTTCTTTTCAGCTTTAAATGTTATGTTTTCTATTCTCAGGTCCCTCCCATCCCTGATACCCCCCTGTTCTAAGCTCCCTCCTAGCCCTGACACCCCCTGTTCTAAGCTCCCTCCTAGCCCTGACACCCCCTGTTCTAAGCTCCCTCCCAGCCCTGACACCCCCTGTTCTAAGCTCCCTCCCAGTCCTGACACCCCCTGTTCTAAGTTCACTCCCAGCCCTGACACCCCCTGTTCTAAGCTCCCTCCCGGCCCTGACACCCCCTGTTCTAAGCTCCCTCCCAGTCCTGACACCCCCTGTTCTAGGCTCCCTCCCAGCCCTGATACCCCTGTTCTAAGCTCCCTCCCAGTCCTGACACCCCCTGTTTTAAGCCCTCTCCTAGCCCTGACACCCCCTGTTCTAAGCTCCCTCCCAGTCCTGACACCCCCTGTTCTAAGCTCCCTCCCAGTCCTGACACCCCCTGTTCTAAGCTCCCTCCCAGTCCTGACATCCCCTGTTCTAAGCTCCCTCCCAGTCCTGACACCCCCTGTTCTAAGCTCCCTCCCAGCCCTGACACCCCCTGTTCTAAGCTCCCTCCCAGTCCTGACACCCCCTCCTCTAGGCTCCCTCCCAGCCCTGATACCCCTGTTCTAAGCTCTCTCCCGGTCCTGACACCCCCTGTTCTAAGCTCTCTCCCGGTCCTGACACCCCCTGTTCTGAGGCCCCAGCTCTGCTGGTGTGAGTTCATCTCAGTGTCTTTCAGAGTGGACATGTCCCAGCTCTCATATAGATGTCTTGTTCATTGTCCACGTGATCTGCAATGGGAAAAGCTGGTGAACAGCAAGGGGTGAGGGGGAGGAGACAGCAAAGGAGGAGAAGGAAGGAAGGGGGGCAGCTAAGATGAGCAAGGCAAAGGGACACATCAGAGGGAGTTTTATTGGAGCTGCTCCTGATTTCCCAGGGGGCTCCTGCTGGGGTGAGCCAAAGGAACTGTGGTTTCCCAGAAAATTAATTGTCTCATTCAGGAGTGAGCCAGTCAGCCAGCCACCAAGCTAAGCCCTGGACACTGGGGTCTGACTAATGGCCCGCTGCCAGCTGTATTGGGTTCCAGGCAGGAGTTCTACAGTGGAAAGCCTCTCCGAGAGGCCAGCCCAATTGTAGGGTCAGGTGGCCTGGGACATGGTCTCTGGCATCTCAATGTCCCATTCCATCACTGTCCCAAGGAGCTGGAGGTGGCCCCAATGCCTTTGTCTGGACTGAATTCCTAAGCCTATGAGAGGATGGAGCTTCTTTAATTCAATTTCCCTCAGGCTTCCTTGAGGCTCTGCTTCTGACCTGGGTGGCACCTCCCTAATGAAGAAGACAGCCCTGTCCTACCCCCCCCCACCCCCCCATCCCATCTATATTGGGCCCCTCCTGCAGACAAGAATAGTACGTAAGAGCAATACCTGGGAGGGATGTCAGAAACCTATTCTAGTTCAAGGTTTTCACTGTACAGACGATGACACTGAGGCCCAGAGAAACTAAGCGATTTCTCCAAGGTCACACAGGGCAGCCAGTCTCATTGGGGCGATTTGAACTCAGTCTTGGAAGACCTTGAAGAACAAAAACCCCATTTTGAACCCTTCTTGGGCATTAGAGTAGCCACTTGTCCGTGGAGCTCTCCAATGTACTGAGACATGTTGCTGGCTGACTTCCTGCCTTAGATTCTAGTCTGGCAGGGGATGACTGACCCTTGCCTAAAGTTGTTGCCCATCCCAACTGCTGCATTGGAAATAACTCTGGTTCTGGAGTCTTGCATTCGAGTCTTGGCTTTGATCCTTTCTGATTATACAGGCCTTGTTTAGTGAGATTAGGTGACTTGCAAATGCTCTTCCATTTCAGATTTTAAGCTGGCATTTAAGCTTAGTTCTCTTGACTCTTTGGGCAGTTTTAATGCCCCCCAGATGCCACAGGTCCTTTTTGACTGGTTGGAGGTAGGGCTCTTTCTAAGCTTCTAAAAAGATGACCAAGTACTCAGAAACTGGGTGTATCCAGAACAACCAAAGGATTCTGGGAGACAGAAATTGCCATTCCGGCAGGAAGCTGAGAGAGGGGAGATCACATGGTGGTCTGCCCAAGATGGTGACATGCCTTGTGGTGGACCAACCTATGCTCATCTAGGCATCAGGAGGAAAGAAGGCAAAGAGCATATTTATAGCCAATCTATGAACCCAGTGGTCCAATTGTTGTAAATCTCAGCTTGACTTTTACTAGTTCCATGACCATGGGAAGTTCCTCTGCCTTGCTGAACCTTAGTTCCCTCACCTATAAAACAGGGCTAACTTTTCTTCACAATTACGAGGCAAATACCATGTAAGCTGTCAAGGGCTAGGGCATGGGAGGCACTGTATCATATAAAGGCCCTCTGAAGTAAAAGGGGATGTTTTGCTGGAGAAGAGGAGACTCGGGGGATTCCTGATGACTGTCTTCAAGAATCTGAAGGGATGTCACTGAGGTGATTGATTAGCTTTGTTCTACTTGGCACCAAAGGACAAAGATCCAGAAGATGATGGTCTGGGCTTTGTAAAAAAAGACAAAGGTATAGCCTAGATGTCAGGAAACTTCCTGACAATTAGAGCTTTCCCAAAGTGGAATGGAGACCTACAGAGGTGGTGGGTTCCCTCTCCTTAAAGAGTTTCAAACAGAGGCTGGATTACTCCTGATTTCCTTTCACTTCTTAGATCAAAATTTAAAAATCCTGGTTAGCTTTTAAAGCCCTTTAGAAGCTGATCTCCTCCCATCTTCCCAGTTTTCTTGTTGTGCATCCTTCCTTTCAAAGAGGACCAGTGGCATCATGGGGGAGAGCTTGACTTGCTGCAAATTGGATTTCAGTGAGACACAAAGTCATCAGCCACCCTCTTTCTTCCAGAGTTGTTGATGTTCCGTGGCAAGATGGAAGCAGTGGATACCTGTGGCATCTTTGATGTCTGATCATCCTCTAAGCTTTTCACAGAGCCCTTTCAGACACCTTCATGGCCATTGGGACAAATTGTTCTCATCTGCTGTCTTCACACGATTGGGCTAGACACCCTCTTAAATCCCCCATTCCCCCCAACATACCCAGCAACCCAATGACACTGGCCTCTTGCCCATTTCTTGAACAAGACACTCAGGGTGTTTTCAGGGACTGGCTGTCCCCATGCCTCCAGTTTGCTTCTTTTTTACTTCTGCCCACCAGTTTCAACCCTCCCCTCTCCAAGAAGCCTTTCTCCACCCCCCTTTAATTCTAGTGTCCTCTCTCCGTCCATTCTTTCTAATTGCCCTGCCTATACCTTCTCTGTATGGTTGTTTCCTCCCTTAGACTGTGAGCTCCTTGAGAATAGGGTCGCTTTTGGGGACCTTTCCTTGTATCCCTAGCACTTAGCACAGTGCCCAACATATGGTAGATGCTTAAGTGATTCTTGATGGTGGAATTGACCCCTTTTTGGAGATGTTGTAGAGAGACTGTTTGGGTCCAGGTTGGACTCACTAGCATCTAAGGTCCCTCCTATCTTCACCATTCTATGCCTTTGAAGTTTCATTATCCTTCCTTCAGCATGTCTAGGGACCCCATGTTTTCACCTACATCTAGGTGGTGCAATGGGCAAGAGTTCTGGCTTGGATTTCAGGAAGACCTGAGTGAAAATTTAGTTTCAGCACTTACTAGCCCTGTGACCTTGGACAGGTCCCTTTCCCTCTGCCTGCCTCAGTTTTCTTATCTGTAAAATGAAGATAATGGTACCTACTTCCAACATCAAATGACTGAGCTTTGAAAAACCTTAAAGTGCTATAGAAATGCTTATTGTTATTATCATCATCATCTGTCTAGCTATTCATTCCTATTCTTAATGCTATTCTCAATCCTACCTCCTCCCTACATTAGCAGAGGTAGCGTGCAGGGCTTAGATTCAGGAAGACCTGAATTCATATCCAGCCTCAGGCACTCACTTGCTGGACTCATTTCAAGTCTGTAGGACCCCAGACATGGGTTCAAGTCTGGCCTCACACACTTCTTAGCTGGGTGACCCTGGATAACTGTCCTAGCTCTCACCACTCTTCTACCTTGGAACTAACACTCAGCATTGATTCTAAGATAGAAGGTTAGGGGTTTTATATATGAAAAATGTTCCATTTGATGCCATGTTTCAGGGTGAGAGAAGGAAGTAGAACCAGGGACAGAATGCAGAGCCCTTGGTGGACACAAGACTACTCATGGTCTCCTTGGTTTGTGAGGGGCTAAGGCAGGGATGGAGGTAACAGAATATAGGGAAATGACCTTCCTTGAGTGAGAGAAGAGACCCAGGTTCCTGGCAAAAGAAGAGATTTGGGGGGCTGAAACCCAACTGGGGCTCCCCTCAACCTTGACTGCCATGTCATTGCTCTGGAGGCAGATGTGGGACTGGCCATGGCCCAGGGCCTACCTTTGGTGGCCTCAGTGAAGCTTAGGTGGGGGGGACAGGCCAGCTGGGAGGAAATGGAGCCTGGAGCCGCCACATGGCTTCTTCCCCTGAGAGGAAGGGGGGCTGTGGCTGCTGTGGCCTCTGCTCACCTCAGAGATTCCAGGCCTCCTAATGGAAAAGGCTGCCTGGGTATTCCGCCTGGGTCTTTGAGATAAAGTTTTTATTATGTTGCTGGTTTAATGACAAGGAGACTTGCTCTAATCTAATTGTCATTATTACACAGTCCATCATCCCTTCAGCACCACTTTGTGCTCTCTAAAGAGGTGGATGTTTGGTGAGGAGGAAAGGAGGGGAAGAGGAAGAAGAGAGGAGGAGGAGGAGAAAGAGGAGGAGGAGAGTAGGAAGAGGAGAGGAGGAGGAGGGGGAGCAGGAGAAGAGGAGGAGAAAGAGGAGGAGGAGAGAAGGAGGAGCAGGAGAGGAGGAGCAGGAGGGGAGGAGCAGGAGAAGAGGAGAAAGAGGAGGAGGAGAGAAGGAGGAGGAAAGGAGGAGTAGGAAAGGAGGACAGGAGGGGGACAGGAGGAGTTGAAGTAGAGGAGGAGGAAGAGAAGAGAAGGAGGAGAAGGAGGAGCAGGAGCAGAAAGAGCAGGAGACCGAGATAAGGTGGGGCTGTAGACCAGGCCTCAGCTACCTGGGAAAAGGAATTCAAGGCAGGCCCTTAGAATAGAGAATGCCAGGGCTAGGAAGGGCCTTAGTCAGGGGATTAGGACAAGGGAATGTCAGAGCTGGGGAGTTTTAGGAACAGGGGCTCAGGGCTGACGGGCTCAGTTTCTCTGACAGGCCTTTCTCAGTTTACTTTCAAGATCAAATACAGAATCTACTGTTTGGCTTTCAAAGCCCTTCACAACTGGCCTCCTCTTAGCTGTCCAGTGCTCTTACACCTTATATCCCTCTGCTGTATATACTCTGCATTCCAGTGACAAAGGGTGTAAGCAGGGAGGACTGGCTCCTCTGGTGGGAGGACTTGCTGAGCCCTTCCCAGGGCTGCTCACGCACCTTTGGTGTCCACCTGCCACCCAGCTCTCACCAGTGGCTCTAAGAAGCTGTAGCATGATCGATGGCCACTGATTAAACCAGGTTGAGGGCAACCAACAGACCTCGAACTCAGTGAGTTGGGGAGTGTCTACCCCAGGCATGTGAAGACTTCTCCTGGTAGAATGGGCAGATGAGAACAATTTATTCCAGGGGCCACGAAGGTGGCAGAAGCAGGCACTGTGGAGGGCTTAGAGCTTGGTCAGAAGGTCATCCATCCACTGCATCCTGGACCATGGCCAGTCCTGCCCTTTGTCTTGCCACTGGACTTGGATGACTCTGGAAGAGAGAGGGAGGCTGATGCCTTTGTCCAACTCTGCCTCACTCAACTCCAACTCATGAGCAAGCCAGGATATCTCCATTGGTGTCACTGGTCCTCTTCCAAATGAACAACAAATTTCTCTGGCTGTTCCCCATGCCTGGAATTCTTTCCCACTTCATCTCTGCTTCCTGGCTTCAGTGGCTTTCTTTAAGTCTCACCTAATATCTTCCACAAGAAACCATCTCTTTGTTCTAGAGCCCCTTCTCTGTTGGTTATCTCAGTTTACCCTCGATAGAAATTGTTTGTCCATAGTTGTGTGTTTGTGTATTGTCTTCCCCATTAGATTGGGAGCTCCTTAACAGCAGAGACTATCTTTGCCTCTTTGTATTCCCAGAACTTAGCCTAGTGCCTGGAAAATAGCTTTGTTGTGTTGTTGTTCCATTGTGTGTCTCATTCTTTGGAGATCTCACTTGGAGTTTTCTTAGCAGAGATACTGGAATGGTTTGCCATTTCCTTCTCCAGTCCATTGTACAGATGAGGAAAGTGAGGCAAGCAGGGTGAAGTGACTTGCCCAAGGTCATACAGCTAGTAAATGTCTGAGGCCAGGATTGAATTCAGGAAGATGAATCTTCCTGGCTCTAGCCTATGCAGTGTGCTGTCTAGTAGCCCAGTAGATGTTTTAATGAATGTTTATTAACTATGGCTCCTCCCTGCTTGGGTATTTTGTATTCTAATGCTCTTCCTGTCCCTGACATCTGTTCTGATACCCCATTCCCATCTTAGACTCAACATGGTCCAAATTGAATTTTTTATCACTGCCCCCCCCAAGCTTTCCCTCTCCCTTTATTATTGTTGAAGGCACCAATCACGGTCTCATCCTTGACTCCTCACTCTTTCCCTCCCCACATATCCAACTGATGGCCAAGACCTGCCTTTTTGCCTCCATAGGATCTCTTGTATCTGCCCCTTTCTCTCCACCACCACCCTGGGGCAGGCCCTCATCGCCACCAGCCTGGCCTGCTTGGCTGGTCTCCCCAGACTCATCCATCCAGCACTCAGCTGTTAAATGGAACACCTTAAAGCATCAGGCTCATGATGTCACTCCCTCATTCAATAAACTCCACTGGCTCCCTATCACTGCCAATTTCAATAGGAAATGTCTCCTTGCCATTCTTGGAGGAAGACAGCATCTTCAGGCATTTTCACTGGCTGCCCCTCAAGGGAGAAAAATAAAGATGACCTCACAGAGGTGTTCCTCACAGAGGAGAATCCAATGAGGTACTAACTGTAAAGTGCCTAGCACACAGTAGGCACTTTATAAATGCTACTAGTATTTCATAGATGAGGAAACTGAGGCATAGAAAGTTGAAATTATCTTTCCATAGTTGTACAATTGATCACAAAGCCCAACATTTATTAAGCCCCCATTCTGTCAGAATTGGGTCTCAAGCATTTAAGTACTCACTGAGTCAGAATTGGGATTTGCACCCCAGCTCTGCTATTTCCTACCTATCACATTCTCCAATAGCCTTCTCTCTGGGCCTCAGTTTCCCCATTTGTAAAACAAGGGGTTTGAATATCCAAGCTTCCTTCCAGCTCTAAATCTTCAGAGGCCAGGACCCAAGCCTGCTGAGTTTTGCATAGCTCCTAGTTCCCTCTCTCCAACCCTCCTCTCTTCACAGGGAGATGGTCAGAACAGAAAATCACAGGCTTATTCTCTGAGGACTGTGGATGGTGGCAAGAGGCCCCTCACTTTCTGTGGGACCCACCTGCTCACTGGGCTCAGCTTTACCAAAAAAAGTCCTCTCTGAGTCGGGCACAGAGATGTTCATTCAGGTCTAGACACAGGCAATGTTGGAAACATGGTCCCTGGCCTAGCAGGGGGAGCTCCAGGGGTGGAAGAGGGACATATTGGGGACCAGATGCCAAAGCGTGTTTTCCCAATGGATATTTTTCTCGAGTCTTTCTTCTTTGTTGTTCAGGAGTTTCAGCTGTGTCCAACACTTTGCCTCCCCATCTTGGGGTTTTCTTGGCAAATATCCTGGCGTTGTTCTCTCTCCCTCACTTCTTTATTATATTATTATTCATTCCTTATTATACATTCTATATTCTCTAGCTCATTTTACAGAGGACAGAATGGAGACAAATGGGGTAAGATGGCTTGCCCAGGATCACATGGCTAAAAAAGTGTCTGAGGCTGGATTTGAACCCAGAAAGATGAGTTTCTGATTCTAAGCCCAGTATTCTATCCATTGTACCACCTGGCTTGCTTCTGAACCCCGATAAATTGGTGCCCAGAGATCTTTAGGAGGGGCTCTTCTCTCTAGCCCATACCTCCTAGGATCCTAGTCTACCTGGAAGGAATCTCAGAAGCCATTTAGTCCAACCCCCTCATCTTACAGGGAAGGAAGCTGACCTTAGGCTCACACCGCTATTAAGTGTCAGAGGTGGACTCCAAAGCTCTGCACACAGTAGGTGCTTAATAAATGCCTGTGGACTAGCTGGATCCATCCTCAGTCAGATCTTCCTAATCTTAATGTGCATATATTGTTTCTCAGCTACAGCCCCAAGGGGTTCCTGGTTCTCTGGGGAAAGGAAGGAAGTTGTTGAGTCATTTCAACTATACTCTCCACTCTATTGCCATTATTCACAGCTAAGCGGCACAATGGATTGAGTACTGGGTTCAAAATCTGAAAACTATCATCATGAATTCAAATCCAGCCTTAGACACTTATTAGCTGTGTGACCCGGTTAAAGTTGCTTCACCCCATTTGCCTCAGTTTCCTCATTTGTAAAATGAGCTGGAGAAGGGAAGGCATGTCACTCTAGTATGTTTGCCAAGAATACCCCAAGTGGGGATACCCAGAAAAATGAAAGCCTCTACTCTAGGGATCATAGGCTTCCAGGGTCCAAAGATAGAAGACGATTTGCCAATCTCATCCCAGACCTACAGAATCATGAGATCTCAATTCTCCAAGGCCTTCTAATCCAACCCACACCTGTACAGGATTTTCCCATCCAGCCTTTACTTACTGCCATCACCTGAGGCAGCCCATTTCATTTTTGAAGGATCCTTACTGATCTCAAACCTTTTAAATTTTTTTAAATGTAAAATTTAATTTTTAATTTAAAATTTCATTAATTTTATTTACTTAATATAATTTATTTATTATAATATATTAATTTTAATTTTATTTAATAAATTAAATTTAAATTTAAAAATGAAAACATTTTAAATTCATTTAAAAAATTTTAAGTTCCAAATTCTCTCTCTCTCCCTCTAGTTCCCTGTCCCTACCCATTGAGAAAACAAGCAATATGATACCCATCATACAAACAAAGACATGAGAAACACATTTCTACATTATCTATGCTGAAAACCCCCCATGAAAAATAAAGTGCAAAAATATGCTTCAGTTGCACTCAGTTTTCTCTCTGGAGGTGGAGAGCATTTTCATCCAGGGTCCTCTGGAATTGTCTCAGATAATAGTAGAATCGAACATGGATACAATATTGCTGTTGCTGTGTACAAAGTTCTCCTGGTTCTGCTCATTTCACTTTGCATCAGTTCGTTTAAGTCTTCCCAGGTTTCTTTGAGACCCAGGCTTTATTGTGCCTTTTTGCCACCTACTTCTCATTCTTCTCCACTTCTGCCCTCTAGAACCAGCTAGACCAAGTCTCATCTGTTGCCACAGCCCAGCACTTGAGAGTCTTAAAGCCAGAAATCCTGTCTCCCCCGAATCTTTTCTTTGCCAGTTCTTCCAAACGATGCTTATGTGGAAGTGTCTCTAAGGCCCTTCTCCTTGTCATCTTTTGGACTTTCTCCAGTTTGCCAGTGTTCACTCAGAGCTGGACAGGGCTCCAAACAGGAGCTGACTAGGGCAGGGGCCAAGGGACAACTTCCTAGTCTTATACAACTTGATCCATCCCCTATCAAATGACCTGTGTTTAACTTCATTGTATATAAATGCATTTATTCATTTCTCTCTACAGTTAGAAGGTAACCTCTTCGAGGATAGGAAATGTTCTTTGTATTTGTATCTCCAAGACCTAGTGCTTGGCACCTAGTAGGCGCTTAATAAATGCTTGGAGAGGGAGTGAGACTGATTTTTTTTAACCTAAATATAATAACAGTACAACTCTCTCAAGTTACACATGAGGAAACTAAGGTCTAGGTTAAATGACTTTCCCAATGTCATGCAAATAACAAGTAGCAGGTTAGGATTTGAACCTAGGTCTTCTGGTTCCACATCCATTGCCACTTTCTACTTCCTCGATTCAGAAGAGGATTAAAAGATGTGCACAAACAAGTCCCTTCTCAGAGCTTTGGCATAAGTAAAAAATCGGATTGAAGAAACCCTTAGGAGGAAAGTATGGAGTACGAGCAGATTACTCATAAAAGGAGGATTATAAGAGCTTTGGGGTCTAAAGCAGGGGATGACTGCAGGTCATGTAAGAAGGGGCTGCCTTCTTCCTTCCCAGACAACAATCAGGCAGTGGGAGCTGGATAATCTTGGCCAGATGTTGGTAAACTTAGAGGCTCAGGATGCATAAGCCCAATCGCTCTTGGAACATCTGGAAAGCTAGTCAATGTTTCATCCTTGGTGTGAGGGGTGGACAGATACAGATGCAAAGAGGAGCATAACAGGGGACTTTTGTTCCCCAAGCAGAATTGGAGGCAGATAGTATGGTATGGCCAGACCTGCCTCCTTTCTCTGACAAAGTGTTCAAAAAAAGGCTGGTACGTCCATTTTCTCAATGGAGCCTCTACTCTACCCCAACCCAGGAGGGAGGCAGGGCAGGGGCTAAGGTGCCCATTTTATAGATAAAGACATGAAGGTCTAGAGAGGAACTGGCTTGCCTCGGGTCTCACAAAGTCGATAGGAGGTCTACTCCTCTCCATGTCTCCTAGTTCCCAGAGCTCTGTGTCTCTAAAGTTCTGTCCTTAATGTTTACATCATTTTCTTTTAAGTAGAGGCATGAAGCAGTGAAGAGGTTCTAGACGGATGGCAGAAGATCTAGGTTTAAGTCTTGACTCTGGCCATTTAACGTACTATATGACCTTGGGCAAATCTTGACTCTTGGAACCTCAGAGTGATTTGGACCCAAGAATCTTAATTTTTCTTTCAGCTCTGCTATTCTGTGGCTCTGGGATGATGGACTGTTCTCTCCCTAAATACACTCCATATACTAACTTGCCCAAATATCACTGTTCTGCCCACTCATATCCTCGTGATGCTTGTCCCTGTTGGCCTGGCATTTCCTTTGTGGGAAAAGGTTGGTGTTGTCTGTAGGTTGGCAGATTTCCCCACCCCACACACTCCTTCACTGACATCATTCCCCAAAACCATTCTGGGAGACCTCCCCCACTAGTACAACCGGGGAAGCTCAATTGTGGGGGCAGGAAGGCAGCAGCTACTGCCAATAGCCCCAAAGAGGGCACTAATCTGCTTCCCACTCTGCAGCTCCCCTAGGGCAGCATATGAAAGCAGGGAGAACCAAAGCCAAAGTTTTAGGCTAGCCATCTATATTGATGCATATACGTCAGGGAAGATGGGAGAAAGGGAAAGGAAAGAGGATGAAAAATAAACAGACGAAGACAGAAACATACAAGTAAGGAGAGAAAGACATAGACAAAGAGCAGAACAAAGAGAAATGGGAAAAGGTAGAGAAAGATGTAAGAGAGGGCCATGGGAAATGGAGAGAAGAAGGCAGAGTAAGAGAAGAAAAGAGGAGGGAAAGAGGGGAACCAATATATCAGTCAACAAGCATTTATTATGCACCTAATATTTTTCAGGCACTGGTCTAGACTCTGGAGATAAAATAAACAAATGAGAATCTGTTCCTCCCCAAAGTTTATATTCTATATAGAAAGAAGCATGTATACATGTAAGTAAGTATGCAATATGTATTAGGTAATATTGGAGGAGACATTAGTAGATGAGTTTTGAAATAAGCTAGGAATAGATTTTTATTGTGGGAACCAGCCCATACAAATGCATGGAGTTTGGAGATTGAATGTTATATATAAAGAACAGAAAGGAATTCAGTTTGGTTGGACTATAGAGCAGATTCAGGATATAGATTTAGATCTGAAACATACCTCAGAGGCTATCTTCAAGGTTGGATCGTAAAGAAGGGTCTGAAAGGAAAGAAAGAAAAAAAGGGTAAGAACCCCCATTGGAGTTTGGGTGAGGAAAAGAGAAAAGAATTGGGGGAAGAGAAGCAGATTGCATGAAGCATAAAGCACTGATGGTGAATATACTCCTATCTTACCACTCTCTTTTCTGTAAAGAGAGAGGCAAGCAGAGATGAAAAAGAGAGAGAGAGAGAGAGTAGGATCAAGCAAAATGCACAACCAATGATCATAACTGTGAATATAAATGGAATGAACTCACTCATTAAATGAAAAGGGATATTAGAATCCAAAAAACATGTTGCTTACAAGAAACATTCTTGAAACATAAAAATTCGCAAGTTAAAATAGGGGCTGAGGCAAAATTCATTATTTTTCAAATGAACTAAAAAAAGAAGGAGCACTAATCATGATCTATGATAAGATGACAGAAAAAAACAGGTTTGATATGAAGACATAAATGGGAAAGTATAAAATGCTGAAGGGTATCCTGGACAATGAATTAATGCCAGTACTTTATTTTTTTAAACCCTTACCTTCTGTCTTGTAATCAATGCTATGTATTGGTTCCATGGCAGAAGAATGGTAAGGACTAAGCAATGGGGGTCAAGTGACTTTCCCAGAGTCACACAGCTAGGAAGTGTCTGAATCCAGATTTGAACCCAGACCTCACATCTCTGGGCCTGGCTCTCAATCCATTGAACCACCCAGCTGCCCCTAATGCCAATACTTTAAAACATTTGCAATGAATGGCTTATTACTTAATGTACTTAATACTTAATGTACTTAGTACTTAATTAACACTTAATGGAAAAGCTAAATGGGCATTAGGAAGAAATAGAAGATTAGTATCTATAGTAGTGGGGGTACTCAGTGTGTTATTTTTCAGACCTAGGTAAATCTAATAAACAAAAAATAAGTTAAGGATAAGAATAGAATTTGGGGGACTGTGATCTTAGAACACAGAACCCACTACCTAGCCCTGACTGCTCTTCTGCCTTGGAACTCATACATGGTATTGATTCTAAGGTGGAAGGTCAGGGTTTATAAAAAAAGAATAGAATTTTGGAAAAGTTATATATTGTAGAGATTGTGACTATCAAATAGAAGTAGAAAGGAGTACACATATTTCTAGCTGTGTGTGGCCCCTTTATAAAGACTAACCATTTATTAAGGTATAAAAACCTCATGAATGCAGAAAAGCAGAATGATTAAATGTACCACTTACTAATCACAGTGCAATAAAAGTTGATGGAAACATTTTGCATATATAATTGATATATTGCTTGTCTTCTCAAAGGGTAGGGGAGAGGTGAAGGAGAGAACTTAGAACTCAAAATTTTAAAAGTAAAAAATTAAAAAAATATAATTAGGAAATACTTAAGAAAATAAAATAGATTTAAAATTAATTAGTGACTCATACCAAATTTTTTGAAATGTGGCAAAAGCCATCCACAAGGGAAAATAGAACTATAAACATAAATAAGTTTGGAAAAGAAGTGGCTTTTGAGGAAAAGTTTTGGACATGCTGAGTTTGAAATAGTCCTGTAGGCAGCAGTAGTGACTAAGAAAGGAGCTATGTCTGTGCATGTGTGTACACATATAAATTACACACATGTATATGCATGTACATATGCCTACAGATCTATGTCTGAGTGTTATTTACATAGAGATGATAATGAAACCTATGGGAACAGATGATAGTCCTGAGATAGTGCAAAGAGAGAAGAGAAGAACTCTGAATCAGAACTATCTAGGGAGGAGAGAGCATCCAGGAAGAGAGGGTGGTCAAAGACCGAAGAGAAGTCTAGAAAAATTGGGTACCAAGAAAAGGCAATTAAATCTGCCAAGTAAGAGACATTTGGGGACTTTGGAGGCAGCAATTTCAGTTCAGTGATGATGTCAGCGTCCAGATTGCAAGGTGTGGAGGAGAGAGTTGAGTGCAGTGGAGGCAATGAAGACAGCAGAGGCAGATTTTTCTAGGAATTTAGCTGTGAAAGGGAGAAGAAATATGGCATGGAACTGGAAGGGATAATAGAGTCGAGTCAGCTTTTTTAAAGGATGTGGGGCATGTTGTAGCCAATAAAGAAGGAGATAGTATGTTGGAAGAGAGAATGAAGATTAGAGAGAGAGAGAGCAAAGGATGATTATGAGTTGAAGTAGGGAGGAATCCGCCAGAGAAGACAAGAAGGGATGAGATTGAAGATGTAAGTAGAGGCTGGCCTTCATTTTTGACAAGGTTACTATATGCCATGAGAAGGGTGCCATTTATCTCTTTTTCTCCCCCCCCCCAAGCTTTTGATAAAATATCTTACGCTGGTCTTGTGCAGGAGAAGGTAAAGCAACACAGAGTAAACACAAATACAATCAGACAGATTCCAAATTGGTGGGGAGTAGTTAGTTGTTAATGGTTCCATGTCACCTTTGCAGGAGGTCTCCAGTGGAGACCCTAAGGATCAGTGCTGGGCCCTGATCAGTTTTACTTTTTAATCAATGGCTTAGATAAAGGAATTGATGACATGTGCATCAAATTTGCACATGGCAGGGGCAGCTGGGTAGCTCAGTGTATTGAGAGCCTGGCCTAGAGATGGGAGGTCCTGGGTTCAAATCTGGATTCAGATACTTCCCAGCTGTATGACCCTGGGCAAGTCCCTTGACCCTCATTGCCTAGCCTTAGAACCAATACACAGTATTGATTCCAAGATGGAAAGTGAGGGTTTAAAAAAATTGCAGATGGCATCAATCTGGGAGAGATCACTGACCCCCTGGGTGAGTTAGGACCCCAAAAGGATTTTGACAAAGTAGAATATTGAGTTGACTCTGAAAAGATAGGGACAAATATATATATATTTGGAGATGAAATACAAAATCCATCTCAAAATGTACCCAAGAGAGGCATAGTTAGACCACAATTGTTCTGAAAAGATCTGGGGGTTTTAGTGAACTGCAAGCTCCATAGGAGTCTGTCTGTGATGGGCTTCATTGAGAGGCATAGAGGGAGGACAGAAGAAGGAACCCACAATGATCAGCCTCTATTTTTCAGGAAAGTCCGAGGTGGAATGCTCTACTGTAAGGGCAAAAGGGAAGTGGGATTTATGTTGACATTTTCTAACATAAGAGGAAGGCTTGGGGGTGGAGAAGACAACCAATGAGCTTTCCTCTTTGAGAAAGGATGGAGGATGTGACCTGAGGGTCTACCACCAGAGGGGAGGGGTGGGAGTTTGAGAGGGACAAGACCAGCTTACCAGGTGAGATCTGTGAGTGGCAGCACAGTCTGTTTGGGGAGCATCTGGGATTCCTGGGTGGTTTTCTCTGAGCAAGTTTTTGTGTTCCAGGGTGGTACACTTAGGTCCATGGGAGACTTCTATGCTTTGGGCTGTACTGAAAGCTGCCTGAAGTTTGGACATGTGGGTGAAGATGACTCTTCCTTTCTCCTTTTTATCTTTCTCTTTTTCCTCTCTGTCCTCCCTTCCTCTCTCTTCTTCTTCTCTCTTTCTCCTTTTCTCCCTGTTCTTCAACTCAGTTCAACAGTAGGAAGGCGTTCTCAGAATCTTTGAGTTGGAAGAGCCCTCAGAAGATGTCCAATCTAACCTGCACCTGAGTGAGTCTTCTGAACAATATACTGAACGAGTGGTCATCCAATCTTTGCTTGCAGAGTTTCAGTGCTGGGGCACTAGGAAGCAGCTAAGTGGTGCAAGAGATAGGAGCCTGGTTCTGGAGTCAAGAAGTTGTTCAGTCATTTTAGGCATGTCTGATTCTTACAATCCCATTTGAGGTTTTCTTGGCAAAGATCCTGGCATGGATTACCATTTCCTTCTCCAGCTCATTTTATAGATGAGGAAACTGAGGCAAATAGGGTTAAGTGACTTGCCCAGAGTCACACAGCTAAGATTCTGGGAGGTTGGCCATTTCCTTCTCCAGCTCATTTTATAGATGAGGAAACTGAGGCAAATAGGGTTAAGTGACTTGCCCAGAGTCACACAGCTAAGATTCTGGGAGGTTGGCCATTTCCTTCTCTAGCTCATTTTATAGATGAGGAAACTGAGGCAAATAGGGTTAAGTGACTTGCCCAGAGTCACACAGCTAAGATTCTGGGAGGTTGGCCATTTCCTTCTCCAGCTCATTTTATAGATGAGGAAACTGAGGCAAATAGGGTTAAGTGACTTGCCCAGAGTCACACAGCTAAGATTCTGGGAGGTTGGCCATTTCCTTCTCCAGCTCATTTTATAGATGAGGAAACTGAGGCAAATAGGGTTAAGTGACTTGCCCAGAGTCACACAGCTAAGATTCTGGGAGGTTGGCCATTTCCTTCTCCAGCTCATTTTATAGATGAGGAAACTGAGGCAAATAGGGTTAAGTGACTTGCCCAGAGTCACACAGCTAAGATTCTGGGAGGTTGGCCATTTCCTTCTCTAGCTCATTTTATAGATGAGGAAACTGAGGCAAATAGGGTTAAGTGACTTGCCCAGAGTCACACAGCTAAGATTCTGGGAGGTTGGCCATTTCCTTCTCTAGCTCATTTTATAGATGAGGAAACTGAGGCAAATAGGGTTAAGTGACTTGCCCAGAGTCACACAGCTAAGATTCTGGGAGGTTGGCCATTTCCTTCTCCAGCTCATTTTATAGATGAGGAAACTGAGGCAAATAGGGTTAAGTGACTTGCCCAGAGTCACACAGCTAAGATTCTGGGAGGTTGGCCATTTCCTTCTCCAGCTCATTTTATAGATGAGGAAACTGAGGCAAATAGGGTTAAGTGACTTGCCCAGAGTCACACAGCTAAGATTCTGGGAGGTTGGCCATTTCCTTCTCTAGATCATTTTATAAATGAGGAAACTGAGGCAAGTAGGGTTCAGTGAGTTGCCCGAGTCACACAACTAAGATCCTGAAGTGGTCTGCCACTTACTTCTCCAGCTCATTTGACAGATGAGGAAATAGAGGCAAACAGGGTTAAATGACTCACCCAGGATCACCCAACTAAAGTGTCTGAGGACAGATTTGAACTCAGGTCTTTATGACTTCTTGTTCTTGTCTAGTTTTCTATCTACTGTGCTACCTAGCTGCCTGGAGTCAAATCCTAAGTTCAAATCTGTCCTCAGACATATTTTAGCTATGTGGCAAGTCATTCAATCTTTTTCTGTTTCCTCACCTATAAAATTGGGATAATAATAGCATCTACCTTACAAGGTTGTTGTGGTTGTTTCAAATGAAATGATATTTATAAAGTGCTTGGCACATAGTAGGTGCTATATAAATAGTAACCATTATTATTGTTATTTTTTTCCTCAGGCAACCTCTTTCACTTTTGGACAGCTCTCATTGTTAGGAAGACTTTCCTTACATGAACCCTAAAACAATTTCTTTGCAGGTTCAACCCAAAAGGAAGAGAAAAGGACTTATCGAGGGCCTACTGTGTGCTATACACTGTGCCAAGCACTTGATTTTCTCGACAAGTCAGAGAGGCAGGTGCTGTTCTTTTTATTTTACAGTTTCTAGCCTAGTCACAAGTCATGGGACCCAGGCATCTCCCAGTCCTAGATGGTTAGGAGATGCCCAGTGAATGTTGAGCATGGCCTGGAGGAACATTCCCATTGGCTCTTCCCTTTCCCCTCTTGGAATGCCCCAGGGTTCTCCCAGTGTTCCCCCCAATAGGGACACCCCCATTTCTTTCTCTTCCTAAGAACATGCCCAACTCTTTATCATCCTGAGAAAGCCTAGATTTTCCCAGCCTCCCCCACTCTCCACTTGAGCTAGCATTTGGTTTCCTTCCATTCTTGGCCAAACCACCAAAAATGGGTTCCCATTCTGCCCTCGGTCTGTAGTTCAGAATCACGGAATTGGGGACTGGCAGGGCTCAGAGAGACCCCAGAGGCCACCTTGTCTTCTAACTCCTCCATCTTGGTGAAGAGGAAGGTGAGGCCCGGAGGCATCTCACAGAGAGTTAGCTCAGAGCTAGAATGAGAACCTGGCCGTGAGGGCACAGAACGGCATCACCTGGGAGCAGGATGGGAGGGAGGTGGGGATGGGACATGGTCCTGCCCCAGCGCTGCCGCTTCTTTGTCAGAAGCCATCATTTGTCTGCACTTCCTTTCTCGTTCTCTCCTTCTGTTCTTTCTCCTGGAACCGTGGCTTCCCTATGCCTCTCCTCTGTCAGATGGGCTCAAAATGAGAAGAAGTATTTAAGTGGAAGGAAATGGAAGGGGCCAGGCCTCTCACTCTCTCTGAGACTGTGAGTTCCAAGAGGAGATCTCTCCCAGCATCCCACCCCGGGCTCTCTGCACAGAGTAGGGGCCAAAGCCATGGGTTTTGACTGTCCCAGTGTCTGGGAAAGAAAACCAAGGTGCTTTTTGCACCCAGCCCCGCTGGATTCAAAGGCCTGGGGACCAGCTGCAGTGCCTTCTTGCTCAAACTCTGCCAAGCTCCAAACGATTTGGAAACTCTGCATAAAACTGAATTATAAGATAACAAACACGGCGCAGATGTCAGCTTTGAGGTTTTTATTTTTTTATTTTTTTTAAACCCAACGAATGCCAAGTCTGTGAACAAAGCTGGGAAGGAGGGGGAGTGGAGGCACCATGGGGAGCCAGAAAGCCTGGGAAGGGGAGTGGTGGGGGAGCTGGTTGAAAAGAATTCACTAGGTAGTTGATACATCTTCCTCCTCTGCACCCCAACTACCAACCCCAGCAGGCAGGCAGGCAGGCAGCTTTAGGGCTGGGATTCTGGGAGGAGGAGCCTGTCACTCTCATCCTCCTAGAGACATGGAATAGCAGGGCTGGGAGAGATCTTAGAATACAGAACACAGAATCTCAGAGCTAGGAGAGATCTTAGAACACAGAACACAGAATATCAGAGCTAAGAGAATTCATAGAACATAGAATGTCAGGAATGGGAGAGATCTTAGAACACAGAACACAGAATATCAGAGCTAGGAGAGATCTTAGAACACAGAACACAGAATATCAGAGCTAGGAGAGATCTTAGAACACAGAAGACAGAATATCAGAGCTAAGAGAATTCATAGAACATAGAATGTCAGAGCTGGGAGAGATCTTAGAACACAGAAGACAGAATATCAGAGCTAAGAGAATCCGTAGAACATAGAATGTCAGAGCTGGGAGAGATCTTAGAACACAGAAGACAGAATATCAGAGCTAAGAGAATCCGTAGAACATAGAATGTCAGAGCTGGGAGAGATCTTAGAACACAGAAGACAGAATATCAGAGCTAAGAGAATCCGTAGAACATAGAATGTCAGAGCTGGGAGAGATCTTAGAACACAGAAGACAGAATATCAGAGCTAAGAGAATTCATAGAACATAGAATGTCAGAGCTGGGAGAGATCTTGGAACACAGAACACAATATCAGAGCTAAGAGAGTTTGTAGAACATAGAATGTCAGGTCTGGGAGTGATCTTAGAACAAAGAACATAGAATGTCAGAGCTGGGAAGGAACTTGAGCACAGAATATTAGAGATAGGAGAGATCTTAGAACACAGAACACATAATATCAGAGCTAAGAGAAGTCATAGAACATAGAATGTCAGGACTGGGAGAGATCTTAGAACACAGAACACAGAATATCAGAGCTAAGAGAATTCGTAGAACATAGAATGTCAGGACTAGGAGAGATCTTAGAACACAGAAGACAGAATATCAGAGCTAAGAGAATTTGTAGAACATAGAATGTCAGGACTGGGAGAGATCTTAGAACACAGAACACAGAATATCAGAGCTAAGAGAATTTGTAGGACATAGAATGTCAGGGCTGGGAGAGATCTTAGAACACAGAACACAGAATATCAGAGCTAAGAGAATTTGTAGGACATAGAATGTCAGAGCTGAGAGGGAACTTTGAACACAGAATATTAGAGGTAGGAGAGATCTTAGAACATAGAACATAGAATTTCAGAGCTAGGAGGGACCACTGACTTCCCTTACTATACTAATTAAACCTCACTCCTTTCATGTATTGTATGGTCCAGCCAAATTGTCCCTTTTTGCCATTCCTATCACACAACACCCCAATTCTTACCTCCACACCTTTGCCCAGGTTGTGTCCCCATGCCTGGAGTACATTCCCTCCTTACCACTCTTAATAATCCTAAAATCTAATCTTATTCCCTGAGTTATAGACCCTGCCCTCTCCAGCCCTATGTATGGCCTGAAGAGATGCTGGGACTGGACAAAGGGCTCTTCCAAGGCTGCTTTTGAGGTAACTAAACAGAGGGGAGACTTCCCAGCCAGTCAGTGGATGAAGATTGACTAATGACTCTGATTTGGGCAGCTCTCATTCTAGTTAATCAATCATAATTACAGGTAGCATTTCTGTCTCCATGACTTAAAGTTTGCAGAACATTTGAGAGACATTTTCTTACTGGGTCATCACATCAGTCCTGTGAGGTAGGTGTTATTATCTCCATTTTACAAAGAAGGAAACTGAGATTCACAGAATGAATGATGTGACTTGTCCAGGGCGACACAGCTAAAATATCTAAGGCAAGATTTGAATCTTGGTCTTTTCGATTCTAGATTCAGCATTCTGGGCATTATAGCATACCACTTTGCATAGCTAACATTCAGAATTATACAGAAGGCATATAATAATAATAACTACATCTATGTAGCACATTAAGGTTTGCAAAGCACTTTAAATGTGGTCTTGTTTAGTTTCCACAACAACCTTGGGAAGTTGGTGTTCTTATCTCCATTTTACAGGTGAGAAAACTGATACTGACATAAGTGATTTGCCTAAGATCACGCAGCTGGTGTCTCCAATGGGATTGGAACTCAGTTCTTCCTGACTCTAAGTCCAACATGGGGCAGATGTCTAGGGATGGAGAGATGATAATTGTGCCCTTCTCAGCTCAAAATCTATGATCCCATGTATCATTTCCATATACGTTTTCTTTGAACTTGACAAAAGTTTGTGAGATGGTCCCATTTTATAGAGAACAAAACTGAGGTCCAGTGAGGGGAAACGACTTACCCAGGACCATACAGCTTCTAAATGACAGAGCCATAACCTAGATCTCTGACTCCAATTGCACTGTACATTTGAGTCTGTCTGGCTCCTACTCCAACTGACCAAATGACTTCTGGGCAGTGGCTGATATGTCCTCAAATGTGGGTATGTGATGAGGTAGCTAAGAGTCAGCTTGGGGATGCTGTTGGTTAGACACTGAGCCAGAAGTCAGGAAGATATGAGTTAAAATCCTGCCTCAGGTACTTCCTACCTATGTGACCTTGGACAAGTCATTTAACTTTTGTTTGTCTCAGTTTTCTCAACTGCAAAATGGGGCTAATTATAGCTCCTACCTTCCAAGATTGTTGTGAGGATCAAATGAGATAACATATATTGAGAGCTTTGTAAGCCTGCACAGGCTCTATAAATACAACCTATCATGATTATTATAAAGATAGTAATGTCCAGGATAAGGGAAATGCCCGTAGGACTGTCCTCTGCCCGGGTTAGACTGCAGCAGGCGAGCTCAGGACCCTGTGGGAGGGCAGGGATGAGGTGGACAGTGTCCAGATCTCTTGATGGGAATGAGGGT
The DNA here is from genome assembly GCF_027887165.1 of Monodelphis domestica. NCBI lineage: Eukaryota > Metazoa > Chordata > Mammalia > Didelphimorphia > Didelphidae > Monodelphis > Monodelphis domestica. The sequence goes on along the minus strand of NC_077229.1, from coordinate 15,112,789 downwards.
GGTTAGCCTGGAAAAGAGAGGACTTTGGAGCACATCATCTAGAAGGTGGTAGATAGAAGGGTTAATCACGGGGAACCATAGGGACCCAAAGGTTGATTTTGGCTCCAGACAAGAGGGAGCTGCTCAACATCACAGTGAAGAGCTCCTTCAAGTCTCTTGTTGGGGCAGGTGTCTAAGTGGAAGTTGGATACCTCCCTCTCCCCTCCCCGGGGGTACCATGGATGGTATTCCTGCTTGGATTGGGTTGTTGGGCTAGATGACCTTCAATATCCCTTCTCACTTAGCAATTCTGGGAGGGGAGGATTCTGGGATTCTCAGCTGCCTGGTGGTGCAGGATGGAGCTGGGAGGGGGAGGAGGGAGCACAGGGGGATGAAGGGGTTTAGAGAGACTATGGTCACCTCCATTTGTCACTGAGTAGATCTCTCAGAAAATCCAGCACCAGTTCTGTGGAAATGTACTTAGCTTGCCTCCGTTGTCATTGTGTGTCTCTGTGTGTGTGACTTCAATGTTGATGTGCCCATCCCAGGGGCAGAGCCCTCCCTTCCCTCCTGCTCTGCAGAAACAGTGTGATGTGGAGGCCATATTTGGGGATGGGTTAGAGAATCACAGATTTGTGCATGGAAATGACTGACACTCTTGTTTGACAAGCAGAGCCTGGGGCACAACACTTGGGCATATGAGTGCCCTAGAAAAATTCCAGGGATTCAGGATACTCTGTGGGTTTGACTCTATTCACAACTATGGCTTCTGAGCCCCCACCAATGTGCTTATTTTTACAAGACTGCCAATTCATGGGATTGGTTTAAAGTCAAATCCTCAGAGGGCAAAATACTTAACATTTGAGGAATAGCTCAAAGGGTATCGTGGAATGGGAAGGAAGAAAAGTAGAAGGAGTAGAGATGTTTGGAGAAAATACAATGTGGTTTGGATTTGATGAACCTGGGTTCAAATTCTGCCTTCAACATGTAATATTTTGGGCAAACTCTGGACCTCAAATATTTCATCTGTAAAATTAAAGGTACTAGAGAACTTCTAAACTCCCTTTCCTCTCTAATTCCATGATCCTATGTTGAATTTGAAGGCAAGGGATTGGAAATAATTTGCCTAGCAACTCAAACCTACATTTTAAAATCTAATTAATTATATAAACATCCATGAAGCACTTACTCCCTGCAGAGCACAAGGCACAGATCCCTTATGGTAAAGCCTGACTTACTGTGTGCCTTTGGGAAGGTTACTTAACCTCCCTGGGCCACCATCTTTCTCTTTCCTAAAGCAGGGGAAATAGAGATATAGAACCTAGACTAAATTTTCAGGCCCATTTGGAACATAGAGACAGGGACCTGAACCTGTGACTTTGTTAGTCTACCGGTAAAGGAACTCCCTTTGCCTATGCAGGTTGATACTATGATTTACAGTCTTAAAGGGTTGGCTAGAACTCTGCTAAGTTAAATGATTTGCCTGGCATCACACAGCCATCTTCTGGCTCTGAGGCCAGCTCTCTATCCACTCCACTCCATTGCCTCTGAGATACAGATGCTGGAAAATTACTTTCTAGCCGAGTGGCCTTGGGAATGTCCATTCCTTTCTCTCTGCTTCGGTGTCTTCTCCTTTCTTCTCCCTTCCCCCAGTCTTCCTAGGGGACTGTTGTAGAGATGAAAGTGCTTTGCAAATTTGAAAGCACCAGAGGGATGGGAGAGATATCATCATCATTATTATTATTACTCTAATGCGGTAGAGTGGTGGGGAGACTTGATTTGCACGTCCCTGTACTGTGTCAGGCAAGTCTTAAGCCACTGGGAAATGTGTTTTCCCGGAGCCTTTCACCCTAACACGTTCCACTAACAACCTCAGAGAAAATTGGAACATGCTGGCACCGTGCAGGGGCTGATGAGATTGCTGATTAGGCGTCCTTCTGCTCAGCACCCCCAGGTCTGGAGAGCTCCAGGGAAGTGCTCATCCTCCCACGGTGTGAGTGTGGGGATGGGGAGGAGAGCAGGGGAAGTGTGTGTACGTGGGTGTGGAGGGGACCAAGCCATAAAACATCTGGGCACTGCTCTCCCTGGCGGTGACAGAAGAATACCTGGGTCTCAGGGGAACCCAGGGAACAGATGTGGCCGACAAAGAGCAGTTTGTTAGCGGGATAAATGCCTGTCTGGGGCGGGGTGAAAGGGAAGGGAGAAGGATGGAGGACCTGGGGAAGGGGAGGAGAATGGAGACCTTGGGGTGGGGGGAATTGTAAGATGGGGGCTTGGAGTAATTTGAGGTGGGGAAGGGGAAACAATGGCCATGCTCCTGCTGCTGGGGAGGGAAGTTGTACCTAGGAATTCAGGCACCCGTGGCAAAATTAAGGAGTGAGAGGACAGAGGAGTACCCAAATTATGCCCTTTCCAGTTCACTGTGGAACTAGCTTAGAGACAGAGGTCACAGGCTCATCAATTTAGATCTGAGAGGAAACAGCAGAGATCTTCTGGACCAGCCCCCGAAACAGAGGGGCCCCTGGAGGTTAAGTCACTCAGAATCCTAGATTTAGAACTCAAACCAAACTCAGAAGCAGACTCCTCTAGTGCTCTCATTTTACAGGTGAGGAAATGAGCTCAGGGGGTTAAACAGTCATTAATAATAAAGTATATAATCAATCTATCTAGGATTTCACATGAGCTTATTTCTTTGAACCTCGGGTCTCTGACTCAAAAATCTAGCACCTTTTCCATTTCTTGGGGGAGTTGGGGAGTGAAGCACCTGAGAGTTCAGGTGTTTGAAGGACCCAGGGGATGTAATGTTAAAGATAACTATGAGCCAGATGCTGGACTTATTGGTTAAGAGAGAGTGGGACCAGGAGGTTCAGGGATGAGGTCAACAAGGATCTGGACAGGATGGAATGAACTTAGAGGGAGAGAAGGGATGATGAGCGAAGGGGTACTACCAAGAAACAATGGGAAGCAGAGAGAATGCCAACTGCTCTAACTGGCCTGGTGAATCAGGGGGTGAGAGGAAAGGAGCAATCAGCCTTAGAGAGGGAGGTCAAGAAATTCCATATCTCCAGGAGAAAGCTGGGTTTTCATGAGCACCAAAATATTTGATCATGTGATAGGCATTTATTAAGCCACTACTGGGTACCAAAGAGGGAAGAAATGTGAGAGAAAGAGAAACAGATAAAAGGGTAGTTTGTTAATAGAGGAGAGGGCAGGCTAGGGGTGTAAAATGAGACATAATCTCAGGCAGGGCCAGCAAGTTGATTTTTCCACCCTGACTTGATTTGTCACAGGGGCTTCTGCTTGAGGGATGGTGTTAATGGGTAATGATATATATGCAAAAAAAAAGACTATCAATAAAATATTTTTAAGATGCACTGAAGAATCCAGAAATGTACACAAGGGAACACAAATGAATAGAGCAACCTTGTTACTACCTTGTTAAGTTTCACATAGCTATATATTTTTTCTTTTAAAATCATAATAGGAGTTTTTGATTTCTTATAGAAACTTTTTTCTGGTTCCTAGTATATCAAACCTTTGTGTTTGTTAATGAGTGTTAATGTCAAACTATAAGGAAAATGTGAAAAAGGGAAGCCTGTTCTAGAAGACACTCAGGACAAAGGAGGGCAGAGGATGACAGGGTTGGATTTATTATTGGGGAAGGAAAGAATTGGCAGCTGCTAGTACCCATACTTGTCACTTCCACTGATTAATAGACATCAATGCAAAACCTTTCTTTCAGGCTAAAAATAAAAATAAAAAACCCCAAACTTCATAAGGATAAGAAAAGCATGCTTAGGTAGTCACTCATCTGAAAACGATCTAGGGGTCTGAGTGAATCCCAAGCTTCAGGGTGAATTGTCAACCAAAAGAACTAATGGAATTTAGGCTACAGTGAGAGGGCTGCCACTGAAGTCTGTGCTGGTCCACCTCTAGCTGGAGTAGTCTGTGTTCAGTTCTGGGCGCCAAAGAGCAGTGATAAACTGAAGAGCATCTGAAGAAGGGCCACCAGGATGGTGAAGAGCCTTGAGTCTGTGAAATATGAGACTAAATGAAAGGAAGAGGGTGTATGTGTCCTGGAGAGGAGATGTGGGTGGGAGGAATGGTAGTATGTTTCTCCAGGGTTGGAGCCATGCCCTCTGGAAATTGGTACCCACTGGGCCAAAGCCCTAGTTTCCCCAGGCCAGTTCCTGCTCTAGTGGGCAGTCTAGTGGAATTGATGTGTGAGCCCAGAGACTCAGGCTTGACTTTTATTGCAACACTCACCATCTCCATTAGTCAGATCAGAGAAGTTAGAGCAGGGAGGAAGGAATGAAGCACTCATTATGCTCCTACTTTGGCCAGGCACTGTTAAGTAAGCATTTTATAAGTATTATCCTCACAACTACCCTGGGAGATAGATGCTATTATCATGTAGTTGAGGAAACTGATCCAAGCAGAGGTGAACAGACTCTCTTAGGGTCACACAGCTAGTATGTGTCTGAGTCTGGATTAGAACTTCCTAACTCCAAGCCTGTGTTCTAGCAGCAGGACCTATGTTAGGGGTCACTGATCTAGGCTGATCCCCTCATTTTACAGACTTGGAAGCTGAATCCTCAAAGGGGAAGAGACTTATCCAAGGTTCCAGAGGCAAAATGTAGCAGAGCTGTAATGTGAATCTCAAGACCCCATCATGCCTTTTGCCATTATAACACCATATGAGGGCAAGTTCACCTACTAATGATCTCTGTGACCTTGGAAAAGTCACTTCTCCTCTGAGAATCAGATTACTGTTTTGCAAAAAAAAGATGTGTGTGTGTGTGTGTGTGTGTGTGTGTGTGTAACTAAGATGATCTCTAAGGTTCCTTCTAGCTCAGAATCTACAGCCCTATGATCCTTATGGGAGCCTCAGTTTCTTCATCTACAAAATGGGGATAATAATACCTATGAGCACATCTATCTGTGATTATTACTTTGGAGAAGTAGCATCAAAGATGTAGGGAGTCCCTTGGGGTGTATGCTGATGAGAACACTACACAAGAGTTGATGATTTTCTTCTTGCCCCAGTTGTATAAGGAAGGCAGAAATGTGGAAGAAAGGTAGTGGCCATAGTCTGTGACCACGAAAATATGGGTTTCAAGACTGTGAATTGCCCAAACTGTAAAGATAAGTTTTAGCATCTTTATTTTATATCAAAAATAAGTGGTCGCCATGGGAAAAATTCCCAAATATGAAATACCCAAGTCAGCTGGGTTTTATGGAGATTTGAATTAATATAAATGAAGGAATTAAGGAAAGGGAAAGAGACAGAGTAAGAGGAAATATTAGGAAAAGGCTAGGGCCTAGGCCAATGGCCTAGGCCTTTCTCTTTAAGAGAGAAACTAAGTCTTTAATCACTCACCACAAGATCTTTCCAAACAAAACTCTAGTGTTCAGAGACCCAGCAGCCTCCTCTGACTCCTGACCTCCAATTCAGCTACCAAAGCTGAACTCATTCCAGAGCTCTCCAGCTCCTTCCTTTAAAGAAAATTTTCTCTTGTGTCACCTCCCCTAAATTTTTATGTTTACCAATAACAGTAGACACTTTTCCTAGGATAGCCCATTCTTAGTTTTTAATTCTTACCTTCTCTGGGTAGATTATGTCTTCTGAGCACTTCACACACCTCTTTGCTAAGCTTGCCCCTTATAAGTTGCCTGACCTTTTAGTAATTAACTTGACCTTCATAGGTACTTAGCACCCTTTTGTATTAGATCTAAAAATAGACCTAGCTTAAGGTTTTGGCCTCACTGTAAGTATGGGTTAAGTACTTTCATTGTTCACTAAGGAGTTTTACAACTTTATCTTCCCCTAAAGTATGCCTAAGTATGGGTGGAGTAATGTAAAATTCCCAATACATTCCTGATCAAGTACCTCCATTGTTTAAATGGGGAATAACCTTAACCATAACCTAAAGATAATGTTCCAAGGTAGAGTCTGAGAAATTTTAAGATTCACAAGTCTCTACTACCTCAGAGATTACTTCCCATTCACACTGTATAAATTTTGTATATAATTGTTTATATGTTGTCTCCCTCATTAAACTAGGAGCTCCTTGAGGACAGGGACTATTTTTTATTTCTTTGTACCTCTAGTATTTGGCACAGTGCCCAGCACATAGTAGGTGCTTAATCAATGTTTATCGATTTGACTTCACAGAGCCCTTTATTCTTTTTCCTCTAATTCATTTGCCTGACAGCCATGGAGCACTATGGGAGTTGAGAGAGCCTTGTTCCCCCAGTCCCCACAAAGCCCAGAATGGATTTGAGGTAAACAGACTCTTCTCTGGGATTGAGTAGGAATGGAATTTTCTAATGCTGGATCGTAGATGGCTTGAAGTAAAAAATCTCAAGTAGACTCTAGGAGAAGAGTAGTCAAAAGAATGGACACTCTTAACCTTGGTCATTCTACTGGCTTTTATTTGCTACTTGACTGGGTGTAGCTGCTGTCCATAGTCCTGATCTGTGCACTAAAAATGCCTTTGCCTTTCCTTGTCCAGGAGAGGCTTACTAGCCAATACATTCCAGGAGATGGTAGCAGATAGCCCTGAAAAAAGATGTTCTGAGGGAATAGCTCAGCAACCAATAGACTAACAGAGAGGTTTAATTGAAGACAGAGATGCCACACCCAGAAGAAATAATACCATAGACTCAAAGAGGCATGACACTAAGCAGAGATAGAATTGAGCAGAAAGCAGCATAAGGCTATAATCAGAGGAACTCCAAGGCTCTGGAACATGGGAAGGATGGGTCACTTTGGCTGTGTGTGTGAGAGAGAGAGGGAAAGAGAGAGAGAGAGAGAGAGAGAGAGAGAGAGAGAGAGAGAGAGAGAGAGAGAGAAAGAGAGAGAGAGAGAGAGAGAGAGAGAGAGAGAGAGAGAAAGAGAGAGAGAGAGAGAGAGAGAGAGAGAGAGAGAGAGAGAGAGAGAGAGAGAGAGAGAGAGAGAGAGAGAGAGAGAGAGAGAGAGAGAGAGAGATGGACCAATATGTGGGGTTTGGTATGTGTTTGTCTTCAGTGTGACTGCCCCTTGTCTTGCTATGTTGTTTAATTAAATGTGGTTCTAATCTGGCCTCAGACACTTGCTAACTGTGTGACTCAGGGCAAGTCATTTAGCTCCCCTTGCCTAGCCCTTACCACTCCAGTGTGGCTAACTGTGTCCCTTCTGGTTGAGTAATAAAGTTTGACACACGATGGGGGGTGATGAGCTATAGTTCTGAGTAGGTACTGACTTATTAATGAGTGCCTTGAACCTAGGGTAGCTTTGGGTGTCCCACATGTGAGGGAATCCTCAGGTACTAAAAAGAGAATACCAAGGAAATAAATGAATGAACAAAGAGATGGGCTGGTTATGTGGCAATGATGAGGCACAAGACACAGACAGACTGTACTCAACTGGTCTTCATGGAAGGGACTCCCATGCAGGATTTACAGGAGTACATGAACAGGAGATGCACAGGATGAGGAGGCATGAATGCATGGCAGCTTATGCCATTGGAGGGACTATCTATCTCAATGGAATCCCAGATTCATTAAAGTTTATCTTCCATCTTGCCTTGAAGGTTGGCCACTGGGAATAATTATTTTTAACCCTTACCTTCTGTCTTAGAATTGATACTGTGTATTGGTTCCAAGGCATAAGACTGGTGTGGGCTAGGTAATGGGGGGAAATGACTTGCCCAGGGTCACACAGTTAGGAAGTGTCTGAATCCAGATTTGAACCCAGGATCTCCTTTCTCCAGGCCTGCTTCTTTATCCACTGAACCACCTAGTTGCCTTTGGATGATTGTTTTTTTTTTTAATCTCATCCATGGAGTCTAGATTTGCTTTTGTGAAGGTAGGGCAGTCCCAAGTAGATGACACCATATTAAAAATGGCTTCTGACTTGAGAGAGGTTTACATATTACAAAGTATTTTTTTACATCCTTACCTTCTGTCTTAGAATCAAATATTGATCCTTAGAAGAGTGGCAAGGGCTAAGCAATTGGGGTTCAGTGACTAGTCCTGGATCACTAACAACTAGGAAGCATCTGAATCCAGATTTGAACCCAGGTCTTCCTGATTCCAGGCCTGGCACTCTATCTACTGTGCTACCTAGATGCTCCAAGGTTCCTTCTTTAAAAACAACCACCACCACCCTGGGAGATGAGGAGTAGGAAAATAAATTTCTCCTCATCTTATAGAAGAGAAAAATGAAGTTTGTGGAGGAACATGCCTTCACTATGATCACACAGCAAAGCTGGGATTTTTAACCTTGACCTTCTGGTTTTTAACTATAGTACCTGCAATAAAATCATGAGTTTTCTGCAGTGATCATTGAAGAAATAACTCTAGCGCGCTCTGGAGGGTAGAGCCATGACTGGGAGTATTTTCACAAAAATATTTGCAGATGGGGAGACCCAGCACTGTAGTGGACAGTCAGATAGTATGTCCATTGATGCAATCAAGCCTGTATTATAATAATAATGGCTAGTATTTAGAGAGCACTTTAAGCTTAGTAAAGTGCTTTACAAATATGATCTCATTTGATTCTCACAACTCTGCGAGTAGGTGCTTTTATGATCTCCATTTTACAGATGAGGAAACTGAGGCTAACAGAGTTGTTAAGTGACTTACCCAGGGTCACACACACAATTAGTACACAAGATTCAAGCTCAGGTCTTCCTGACTCCAAGTCCAAGGCTCTATCCACTATGCAACTCTTGCAGGGAAAATGCTGGCCATTGGAGTAGGTACTACAGTGAAAGGACACTTGCATCATGACCAGCAGGGGACTTCTGGGTAAGTTGTGAGTACAGCATTTGCATAGTGAAGTGTCCCCTCTGGACATGAGTGCCCTGAGCCCAAACCCCATCTTAGCTATGGTTAGGATGTGAGTTATGATACCTTCCAGGGAGTTTGGTGAAGATTTCTTACAATGGCATGGGGCTACTTCCTTTTGCTCTCTGGGTCTCAGTTTTCCCATCTGGAAATTGAGGCAATGGATCAGTGTGTCTCTTAGGGTCCCTCCAGCTCCACAGGCTTCAGTTCTATATTTCCTTGGTGGGAGACAAGGAGAACTTGTTATTGAATGAAGAAAGGCTCAGGACTCATAAGTTCTGTCTGGTCTCCTTCCTGCTTGGTGTCCCATTCCCTTGGTCCCTTTCCAGAACCCTCACTTCCCCAGGTCTCATCAGCAGTCTCATTCTGGTGTGAGATCTCATGGTCCAGTCAAGTGGCTTCTCCTTTAGGTCCTGTGTTCCTGTCCTGACTCAGGTGCCGAGAGCAGAGGCCACTGGGATGCTGGAGGTCAATACCTCCTCCCAAGTCCCCTGGGCAGGCAGACAGTGGGAAACCTCAGAGTGTGAGCATGGGGCTAGGTATTATTGGTACCCAGGGGAGGGTCCTGTTCTTGTTTTGGTCTCTGGGGAGGAGAGGAGAGCCCCCCACATGGCTGCTTTGCTTTGCTTTGCTGAGAAAAGAAGGTAAAAAATGAGCCATAATATAATATTGGTATGAATAATTTAGTTCTGTTTGTGGAGAGATTGATTCTCCAGTACAGCCGTGTCACACCACGTTTATAAATATCGGCTCTGGCCGGGAAGCGGCTGCTTCTCCCGTCTCTCAGCGCCGCTGTGAAGCAAACACGATAAATAAGATTCTTGGTGATCCAGCCTTCTTTGCTGGCTGGTTCCTCTCCTGAGCCTGCCGGAAGTACTTGACTGGCTCCTAATAATCATATCAGTAATAATAGCAATCTTTCATGGGAGAGTAGGATTTTTTTTTATTAGCAGGATAAGCGAGCACATTGATGAAGCCATGGGTGCCCAAAGTATTGAAGGATGGGAAATAACCAAAAGCACTCTGATTGCCAGGTTGTGTACACTTTCAGGCTGGCTCGCCAACTAACTTGCTTACCATGACCCTGGGAGGTATGGGAGTCACTAGTAAAGCATACTCACCTTCCAGGGAGTGTGTGTGTGTGGGGAAGGTCGGGCTCAGAAAGATTTGGGGAGTGGCATAGTGTCTAACTAGACTAGGAAGGAGCCTTGGCACTCATACAAGCCACCACTCATTTCACAGAGAAGATTAAAATCCAGATGGAGGAGTTGCAGCTAGAGCAGCTAGAGCAGCTAGAGCACAATGTCTCATCTACCACTCCATTACAGAAGAGGAAACCCAGGCTCTTCCAAGATTACATAGAGAGGAGGTGCAGATTCCAGCATTTCATTTCATTTTCTCCCCTGAATAGAGGATCATTTGTTAATCGGTTACCCAATCAATGATCCTGTATCAGATGGCTCCCATGTGCATGTCACTGACCCAGGCATTCTATGACAAAAATGAAACAAAATGGCCCTTGCCCTCAAGGAACTTACAATCACATGGAATGAAGTCTGCCCAGAATTTACTGGAACTTGGATATTTCAATGTGATTTCAGAGATCATATGCTCTAACCCATACATGAGCAACGTCCCCATCTTCCCAGTCTCCCCTTCTCACCCCCGTGAATGGGTTTCCACTCTCCAATAATCATGGAGGTCAATCCCTAGCTGAAAAGGAATCCCTACTATATGACAGGTTCACCAGGTGGTCATCCAACAGCTGTGTAACAGAGGAATGGCCAGTAGTGAAAGCCCAGTCCTTTTAAACATCTGTTGCGATCTCAGTATGATGCATCCCCAATGTGGATCTGGCAACATGCGCAGGCATTCCTGTCTTCAAGACACATGGTGAAGAAATGCTCCGCTGATTGGCTGTGGAACCAGAACTGAGAATGTGGATGAAAGAATCCTTTGGGTGTAATTTAAGGTCTTTTCTCTCCCTGGTTGTGCTCGAGTGAGGAAGTGATGACTGTTAGAAGCTTTAGGAGAGCATTGACAACCCATTTCCCCTACTTGAGTCAGGCTGAAGGCATGCCGTTCATGGCCCTGCTGTTGCCTGCATTTCTGTTGTGTCCATTCTTTCCTGCCATTAGATGGAGAGCAGAGGTTGGGAGAGGAAGCCATGACCTAGAGTCCATCCCCAAATCTGCTGGTAGACAAGATCAGTGAGGAGAGTTGGCAGCTGAGATGCTGGCTTCTCCCAGCAAGGGAATGACTGTTTATTGGCTACGCCACAAAAGAGTGTAAACTGCCAGAGGATGCTGTCTTTGACCTCTTTTTGAATCCTCAGTATCTGGCACAGAGCCTGGCACCTAGTAGGTGCTTAATAAAAATATATTGGTTGAGTAATTGGAAGGGAACTTGATGAAGATTGATACTGCTTTAAGTTTGAGTCCATTAAGGACTGAGGTGAGAGCACAGGGAAGAGTGTGATCCAGGTATGGGGAGATGTGTTTGTGTTTCTTTTCTTGTTGTATCTCTTTGATCAATATCCTTAAAAAATAATAGTTTCTTTTTTCTCAATTACACAAAAAGACAATTTTGTAATCTTCAATTTTTAAAAATTTGAGGGGTAGCTGGGTGGCTCAGTGGATGGAGAGTCAGGCCTAGAGATTGGAGGTCCTGGGTTCAAATCTGACCTCAGACACTTCCCAGCTGTGGGAGCCTGGGCAACTCCCTTCACCGCTATTGCCTAGCCCTTACCGCTATTCTGCCTTGGAACCAATACACAGAACCGATTCCAAGATGGAAGATGAGGGCTTAAAAAAATTTGAGATACTTACCCTTCCTCCCTCCCTGAGATGGCAAGCAATCTGATATAGAGTTTACATGTGTATTAGTGTAAAACATCTTTCCGTATTAGTCATTTTGTGAAAGAGAACACGAGAAACCAGAAGAAAAGTGAAGAACTAAAGTGAATCGTAGTATGTCTTGGTCTACATTCAAACTCTCTCAGTTCTCTCTCTGGAGGTGGATGGCATTTTCCATCACGAGTTCTTGAGAATCATCTTAGATCACTGTGTTGCTAAGAAGAGTAAGGTCATTCCTAAATGTTCACCATATAATATTGCTGTATTGTATATAGTGTTCTCCTGGTTCTGCTCACTTCACTTTGCATCAGTTCACGTAGGTCTTTCTAGGTTTCTCCTAAATCATCCTTCTCATCATTTTCTTACAGCAGAGAAGTATTTCATTACAAATATACCACAACTTGTTCAGCCATCCCTCAATAGCCTCCTTTTCCAATTCTTTTGCCATGATAGAAAGAGCTGCTATAAATATTTTTGTACAAAAAGGTCCTTTTCCTTTAAAAAAATCTCTTCAGGATACAGAACTAGTAGTGGCTCAATAATAGCCTTTTTGTAAAAGTTAATTAATGGGCAACTAGGTAGGACAGTAGATAGGCCTGGGGTCAGGAGGACTTGAGTTCAAATGTGGCCTTAGACACTTCCTAGCTGTGAGATTTGGGCAAATCATTTAACCCCGTTTGCCTGGGAAAAGCCAATTGATGCTAATTGGTTAAATGATACTGGGTCACTAACCTCTGATTGATTAATCAGTGATTTTAGGGACATTGTAAATGTAACCATCAAATCAATACTGGGAAGAAGATTATAGAATGGGGGCTCAAGGCAATAGCATTAGAAAGACACCTCAACTCCTCAGGACATCCTTAACCTCTCTCTAGGGACCCAATTCATCAGTATGAGTGCAAGCTGGGATAAGGACCCTCAGCATCTCTATAGACTATATTTCCTTGAAGACCTCTAATGACAGAGAACTCACTACCTCTCACAGCAACCCATGCTACTTTTGGTCAGCTCCAACTATTAATTGGAAGAAAGTTTTCCTTGTTAGGCCAACATCTCTTCCTTTGCAGCTTTCATCCTTTGTTCCTGGTTCTGCCTCTGGGGACAAAAGGAACAAGATTAATCCCTTTTCCATGTTACTGCCCCTCAAACACTGGAAGATGGTTATCATGTTTCCCTTGAGTCTTCTCTCTTGTTCAGCATAAACACCCCCAGTTCCTTCAATTGATTTTTGTGTGAAATGGTCTGCAGGCCTCCCATCCATGACACCTTCCTCTGGATGTTTTCCAGATGGGCAACATCTTTCCTAAAATGTGGGGCTCATAACTGAGTGTATCTACTGCAGTTTTGGTCTAACTAGGATGGCCAGAGTCCTGTGGGGTGATGATCAATTCCCTCATCTCTCTAAGTGGCAAACTGAGACTGAATTACTGGCAGCTATCAAAAAAATGTTAGTTATTGGGAAACCATGTCATGAGTCTTTAATTGAACCATTTGGGCCCAGATTCTTCCCAATTTTACTATTTTTGAGTCAAGTCAAACATGCTCAAATAGTAGCAGCACTTGCTGGGGCTGGGCATACACAAACAAATCTATGCAAGTTTTTGAAAAGGGGAGAAGTGGTCACACCTAGAGAAATCAGGGAAGGCTTTGTAGAGGAGGTGGCACTTGAGCTAAGCTTAGAAGGAAGGTACTCTACTAAGAACTTTACAAATAGCTTCTCATTTAATCTTCACAAACACCCTATGAGGTTGGTGTTATTATTAGTCACATTTTTACAGTTGAGAAAACTGAAGCAGGCAGAGATTAAATATCTTGCTCAGGGTTACACTGCTAGGAAGTATCTGAGGCTGGATTTGAACTCAGGCACTCTGGTACCACCTAGCTATCCTTTTAAAGGAATATGAAGAACAAGATTCTCAAAAGCAAAGGATGAAGTATAGTTTGATTCTAGACCACCACATTATAGAAACTTAATAGGAATGAATGTAAAATTTTGAACTTGGGCTCAAATAATCAATTGCAAAGCACAGGAGGATCTAGGGCAGCCAAGCCTCTGAGGCTATGAAAGGATTGTCAGGCTAATTCTAGGAGACAAATTGCTCAGCTGTGTTGGATTGATCCTGATTGGCTTGTGGGTTCAGGTCACACGAAAGAGTCTTGTCCAACAATTAGTATGGCCAGTCCATTCAACTTTCCATGATAATAATGAGCATGCAGTGGGAGACTCCAAGTTAGGGGCTGGCTGCTGGAGAAGTACATCAAGGGCTTCACTCATAACAACTCAGATATGTGTAATTTATTCAGAGTAGCTCATTATGAAGGCAGAATTTTCAGCTGGTAGCCTCTGGTCAGATTGTCTAGACTCTTGAAGAGATTACAGTATGGCCAGTGAAGAAATAGGCATCGGATAAGGACAACTCTGAACAATTTGGAGAGGTTGGTTGTGGGGATCTTGACTTTTCTGAGGTGGTTTTCTCCGTAATCTTGTGTTGGATATCTATGTGATTCATAGTCAGGCCTTGTACTGCCCAACAGTCAAGATCCACAGAGTTCCTCCAAAAGGGGACATGATAGATGATGGGATGTCCTCCAAATTCAGCTGAAGAGCCACCCATGTGGTGCCTCATGACTCAGCACAATCTCCCATCACTACTGAAGATCACTCATGAGTGTACATCTTCAGGAGAGCCCTATCCCCTCCTGGGAAATGACCCTTGTCAGGAAGCACTTTACTCTGGGGCCTTTGGCCTCTGCTGGCCAGTCTTCATCCATCTTTGCCTGAAGGTCTTGTTCAGAGCTTGGGGGAGACACAGAGGAATGTAAGGAGCTAATTTTACAAACCCATTGATCGCCCTTGTTAGCAGGCTCATTCATTAAACAGAGAGATCTATACTGATTGATAATGCACCAGGATCAATGGCACGTCTGTCCTCCAGCCAGGAAGAGACAGATGGCCCAGGAGCAGGGAGGGGCCAGGAAAGGTCACCCTGAATGGCAAACCCAGCCCTGCACTGAAGTCTGGGCTGAATAAAGTGCTCATTTTCAGCATCTGCCCTCAAGCTGCCCTCTGGCCCCAAGGGCCCCTCTTCTGTGTGTTTAGTGAGTTTGGTCCAAATGGCTCACTTATTACCAGGTCTCTGAGACTGCACAAAGGGGCAAAGTTCTGGGATTTTGGAAGATAGGGAACTTGGAGTTCTCAATGATATGGAGGCAGCATGGAGAAGAATGGTGGACTTGGAGGCAGGAAGGAATAGGCTCAAATCTCTCCTTTGATATTTAGTAGCAGTGTGACCATGGGCAAATCACTTGGCCCTTATGAGCCTCAGTTTTCTCATCTGTAAAATGGAGAAATATATCTGAAGTACCTACTTCTTCACGACGTTGTTGTGAGGTCCCAAGGAAGCAAGACTGAAAAGTGTTTTGCAAATGTCAAATGCTATATAACTAGGATGATAAATGTCGAGCTGGGACTTCAGAACCCAACTAGTAATTTAGATGAGCCAAGCTCATCTTTTTATAGATGGAGAAACGGAAGCCCAGGGAGGTTAGGTATTTTGCACATAGATTGCATGGATAGTAAATAACAGAGCTGAGACTTGAACAGACCCTCTGATCCCAACCATAGAGGTCATCTAGTACAGCCCCCTCATATTTTAGAACCAACTAGAGCTGGGAGAGGATGAGCCCTTGGCAAAGATTTCACAGTGAGGTAATAGGGAGGAGACACTTAGGATAAGTTGTATGACTTTGGGAAAGTCACTTGACCTCTAAAAACCTCTGTTTCTCCATCTGTAAATGACAAAATTGATTTCATCCTGATATCAACTCTTAAAGGGACCTCAAAGGCAACCTTTGGTTTGGAAGTAAACTCAGGGCAGCACCAGGGACAGCTCCTCCCCCCATCCTCAAGCGCCTACTTAGTACGGAAAGAAAGCTTTTGGATGGGTCTGAAACACTGTCCACACTGGACCAGAGCCAACACCCCTCTCCACCTGGCTAGCATGTTTGAGCTATGGTGGTTTGAGCACATTACCCCAACTCTACTCATCCCACCCCTAGCTTCAGTGGAGATCATTAGAATTTGTTGGCATTGCTCACTGGGAATGCCATCTTCTAAGGCCCTCCCAGCTCTGACATTATTTTATGTTCTAAAGTTCTCCCCATCTCTGGTTTTCTGTTTTAAGGTTCTTTCAAGCTCTGATGTTCCCTGTTCTCAGGACTCTCCCAGCTCTGACATCCTGGTCTAATGCTCTTCTCAATTCTGACAGTCTCTATCTGTCCCTGGGATTGGATGCCCCACAGACCCAATGCCCAGGGCTCTCCAGTGCTCGAGAGGGAGCATTTACCTGCAAACAATTGATGCACTAATTACAAGTCATTATTGTCTGTTCATTAAAGTGGGCTGCCCAGGGACCTCGATTAGGCAACATTTAGCTCAGTTGGAGTTACTTTCAGGCACATCATAATAGACCCACTTTTCCTTAAAAGCCTTTGAGTCTGAGGGCTGTGGTGGAAAGAGCACTTCTATTTTAGGCTATGCCAAGTGAGGCAGAGAGCCCAGGACTAGGGAGGTGATCGTCCCTCTGCCCTTGTCAGATCTCATTATGAGGACTGCGATCACTGCTGGGAACCACGATTTAGGGAGAACATTTGCTGAGAAGTTGGAGAGGGTCCAACCTGGAGGACGTCGACAAAGAGGGGAAGAAGGAATTAAGATATCCCTGGAATTGTATATTTGAAGCTGAAGGGGGCCTTAGGGGCTGACAAGTTCACATCTTCAATTTAAAGATGAGGAAACTGAGGCACAGAAATTAAGTGGCTTGCCCAGAGTCACACAGTCAGTGTGTGTCTAAGTCTGAGTTTGAATCCAGGTCTTTATAACTTCCCACTATAGTCATTGTACCATTTAGACTCCCGGGGACCTCAAGTTCATGATGTGGGGATGAACTAGGAATGTTCAACCTTCAAAAGAGAAGATTTAGGGAGTAGATAGGAAGATGTGAGAGCTGTCTTCCATTATTTGGAGGATTGTCATCTGGAAAGGTTAGCCTTTTTTCAGAAAGATCAGGAATCAGAAGGATCAGAGCCCTTCCAGTCCAATCTCTTCATTTTACCGATGAGGAAACTGAGGCTCAGGGAGTTAAAATAGATTTACCAAGGTCATATATATAGTAAGTGCCAGAAGAAGGATTTGAACACAGGTCCTTTGACTTAGGGATCTGCCAAGGATCTTTCCACTGGATTACTCATGTGAATCTGAAGATATTCTTGTGTATGCTTGAGGTCAGGAAAAAACTCCTTAACACTCAGAGATGTCCCGAAATGGATGTAGTGGGGTCTGACCCTCCTCCCACCCACTTCAGAGATCTTCAAGTAGTAGGTTCAAGTCCCACCTTTGCCACTCATTGCCTGTGTGATGTTGGGTAAATCATGTCACCACCATCTGTGATGTCAGTATCCTCTTCTGTAGAATGATTGGACCATGTGGCTTTTGAGATCTCTTTGTGGTATAAATGGTTGATCATATGACCCCTCAGGGAGGTCCTTACTGAGGAGTATTCTTCAGGTTGCTGGTTGGCATAGATGACTTCTGAGCTTCCTTCTGTGAAGGTTCCCTGTCTGAGAAAAGCCTAGATGAAGAGAAGCTCCCTTCCCAGGGGGATCCTGGACAGGAAGTCAGTGCCTGAGAGGAGGAAGAGGAGAATACTTCCTGAGGATGACCACCAGGAGGCAGATCTTGGCTGCCATACAGAAGTCAATGGCTTAAACTTTCCTTTTCTATGGTGGTACCAGGCCTCTCCTTACTCAGTCAACTCTGGAGGTTCCCTATTGGATCAGATCCAAAATCTCCTGTTTGGCTTTTAAAGGCCTTCGGAACCTGGCCTCTCCTTACCTTCCTGGTCACCACATGCTCTGTGCTACAGTGACACCAGCCTCTTTTAATGTTCCTTACATGAGACTCTCCCTCTCCCAACTCCATGCCTTTGCACTGGCTGTTCTCCCTGACTGGAATGCTCTTTCCTCACCTCTGCCTTCTGGTTCCTCTGGCTTCCTTTAAGACTCATCTCACATCCCACCATGGCCAGCTCCTTCGCATCTTGGGCTCTCGCTCTCTCTCTCTCTCTCTCTCTCTCTCTCTCTCTCTCTCTCTCTCTCTCTCTCTCTCTCTCTCTCTCTTCTCTCTCTCTGTCTCTGTCTCTGTCTCTGTCTCTCTCCTTCTCTCTCTCTGTCTCTCTCTCTCTGTCTCTCTCTCTCTCTCCTTCTCTCTCTCTGTCTCTCTCTCTCCTTCTCTGTCTCTGTCTCTGTCTCTCTCTCTCTCTCTCTCTCACACACACACACACACACACACACGGCAGCTTGCATCGTGTCTCTCCCATTAGACTGGAAACTCCTTGAGGGCAGTGACCCAGAGTGGCTGCTTAATGCTTGTTGACTGACTGATTGGTCAGAGATGTATTGTAGCCAGTTTGCCTTGAGTTTATCAAAGCTTTTGACCAAGTTTCTTCCACTAACTCTATGGATGAGATGGAAAGATTGAGGCTGGAGGAGAGTACAGTTAGGTGGATGATTGAAAGGGTGTCCTAGGGGTAGGGGTCAGCCTTGGTCTGCTGGGATCCACACAGCAGAACCAGGAACGATGGAGGGAAGCTTCAAAGAGGCTGATTCAGGCTGGATGTCAAGAAGAGCTTCCCATCAATCAGTGTCAGTGGAACAGGGGAATGGGCTGCCTTGAGAGGTGGTAGATGCCTCTCCCTCACCCAGGAGAACTTCAAGCAAGAGTCTGTGACCATTTGTCTGATGTAGTGAAGGAGGGATTCTTTTTATGAATGGGCTGCACTAAGTGGGTGCTGAGTCTCTGTCTGTCTGTCTCTCTCCTTCCTTTTCTCTTCTTCCCCTCCCTCTCTTCCTGTCTCTCTTTCTCTCCTTCCTTTCTCTCTCTGTTTCTCTGACTCTCCCTCCTGTCTCTCTGTCTCTCCCCTCTCCTGTCTGTCTGTCTGTCTGTCTCTCTGATTCTGTGAATGGCCTCTGTTCTCATCCAGAGTAGCCCCAGGTGTAAGACAGCTAAGCAGACAGCATCATTGTGCACATTCATCAAGCAGAGACCCAAGGCTCCTCATTCTAGTCCCATTAAGACCTGAGGGTTCTTCTAGTCCAGCTACCTGATTTTATGGATGACAAAGCTTTAGTCCATATAGGTGCAGAGATTTGTCCAGGTAGCAAGTGGGGAATTCAGGATTTGAACCTGGGTCTTTTACTTCCAAGTACTACTACTAGCTTACATTTATATATTTTTAAGGTTGGCAAAGTGCTTTCCATCTATTATGTCATGAGAGTCCTATAGGTTTGGTGCTAATCCAGTGTTCCACCTGCCTCTCTTCTCTAATAATGTGGAGCCCAGTATGGCTGAGAGATCAGGAGGCATTTGGCAATGAGGCAGGGGAGGGCTCACTCCCTCACCAATGCTCAGCTGTTTGGGGAGCCAGGTAGTTAGGGATGGTAGGGAGTGGGGCTTGGGGGTTGGAATCAAAATATGTGGACTAGTCTAGCTAGGTGACCTGGGGCAAATCTATTGCTTAATCTGGGCCTCAGTTTCTCAAACTGTAAAATCTCCAAGGGAGTTAGACTAGATGATCTCTAAACTCCCTTCTAACCTCAACATCCCCTGTTCTAGGGCTCCTTCCAGCCCTGCAATTCCCAGTCCTAAACTTCCTCCTAGCTTGGCTGCTCTGTCATTCTAGGATTATTCTAACAAGGAGCACATCTGTACTCCAGGTCTAGGCCTTGATCTCTAAGCTGCTGCCACTTCCCTGAGGGGTCTCCACAGCTGGGGTTAGGCAATCTAGGCTTATTGTTTGGTTTGCTTGGTTCTGCCTCATCTGTGCCTCATTTCCCCCAGCCAGGGATCCAACTGGCTTTTAGCCCAGGCTGCTGCTCCCCAATATCAGTGTTCCAGGACTTGGAATCAGGAGACTCCTCGAAGTTAGCTCTAATTCTGACTAGCTCTGATTACCTTCAATTGCATGTACACAGAGGCAGTTGGATGGCACCATAGAGTCTTGGATCCTGGAGTCAGGAAGTCCTGAGTTCAAATCTGTATTCAGTCACTTCCTACTTGTGTGTCTAAGAGCAAGCAATTTCACTGCTGCCTGACTCCGTTTCCTTAGCTGTAAAATGGGGATAATACCAACCCTTGCAGAGTTGTTATGAAAATCCAGTGAGATAAAATGTTTAGTTAGTGCAGTGCCTGCACATAGTAGGTATCTAATAAATGCTTATTTCCCTCCTTCACAGGACCTCTTGAATCCTTAGATGCCTCATCTGTTAGTTGGGAATAATATTTCACTCTCACTGGCTGTCATAAAACTTTCTTATCCCTCTTCTTGTAAGGGAGTAGGAAGTCCAAGAGGCTTCGTGCCCAGGCAGGTTTGCTAGTCTGCTGCCATCCTTCCAACTGGGCATCTTATATTTTTAGTTTTATTGTTGTTGCATGGTGGGTGGGAGCTGGCTGCCAAAGGACCCCAAAGACAGGGCTCCAAAGCAGAGCCAGAGGAAAGACTGCCATCAAAGAAGTGATGGATCGCAAGAGAGAGCAGGGGATGCTGGGTGGGCTGCCCACAAGATCCATGGGTGGGTGCCTTCCTGATTTTAGGCTGGAGCAAACCAGACCCACAGCACTTTGGGTAGGCTCCCTGGGATGAGCCTGCAGGAAGGCACCCATCCCCAGAGACTCACAGGCTGGGCAGGCAGGGACCGGCACATCCACCCTGCTCAGACTGCAGAGTCCTCCTCAGTGTATTGGAACATAGTTATGGATTCTGTTTTCATTATACGGGAGTCATTTTCAATAGAGTTACATATTTATTCTGAGCTGGGAATTTCCCCTCCTCACCCACATGCTCAGTAGTGTTTGTATGTTCATCGAGGAGCTAAGAGTTTTCCCTGTCCGCCTTTGCTTCATGGTCCCTTTAAATCTCTCTCAAGCAAAATCATGTCATGTCGTTATTTGGTGGAGCACAGTTTCCAGATACTTGCATGAGCAGAGCCTAGCAGATCCCCAAAGTATTGGCCCCCGGTGGAACATTAGCCATGGCAGAGGTAGTCTAGTGGCTGCCTTGACATCCTGGGATCACGGACGGAGAGCTGAAAGGGACCTTAGAGGATAGCAAGTCGAACCCCTTCATTTCTTTATAACCCCCTTGTTTTAGAGATGAGGAAACTGAGGCTCAATGTTGTAACTTCCACGGGGTTATAGGGCATAGACTACGAGCTCAAAAGGACATCAGGGGCTATCTAATCATACCCTCTGATTTTACAGAGGGGGAACTGAAGACTGGTGACTTCCTCAAGGTCACACAGGCAGTGAGTGGCAGAATCAGGACTTGATTCCAAATCCCATACTCTTTCTGATATACTCCAATGGCTCTTTCTATAGCCAGTAAGTGTATGAGGCAGGATTTGAACCCATATCTTCCTCACTCAATGTTTTAACCATTGTACCATGCTGAGTGGCTGCCATTTTGCATCTGTGATAGTGACATCTTGGAATATCCCAAGAAACCAGGCCACGTGAGAATAGGTCAGAAGAATTTGGGATGGTTAATCGAGAATTGCAGTTCCTTGAAGTTGGGGAATGCTTCCTTTCCCTTTTTGGGTCACTAGGGAGGAGCACACAGTAGGTGCTTAATGAAAGCTTGTGTTTTTAAAATAAAATTTGATTGTTATCTTTTATTTTTTGTAGCCTGTATTCCCCTCTCCATCCTTCCTTTCCCTCCCACCATTAAAGAATGCTTATTGATGGATTGATCGGTTGACTAAGGGAGAATATGGTAGCAGTCGCTAAGTATTTGAAGGGCTGCCATGTAGGCGACAGATTAAACTCATTCTGCTTGACCCCACAGGGCAGAACAAGGATCGATGGATGAAAGTTACAAGGAAGCAGCTCTTAACAGCCGGAGCTGTCCAAAAGGGGGTTGGTCTGCTTGAAGGGAAATGACTGCTCCATGACTGGGTTTCCTCAAGTGAAGGCTCACTGGTCAGAGGAAGCCATCAAGGGGCAGCCAGGTGGCTCAGTGCATTGAGAATCAGTTCTAGAGACACGAAGGAGGACCTGGGTCCCAATATGACCTCAGACACATTCTAGATGTGTGACCCTGGACAAGTCACTTAACCCCCATTGCCAGCCCTTACCTTAAGCTCATGTGCTTTAAAACCAATACACAATATTGACTCTAAAACAGAAGGTGAGGGTTTAAACAAAAAGGAGAAGCCTATCAATTGGGTCACGAGTCAGAGAGAAAAGAGGTTACACTGAAAGAGTTCTGAAGTCACAGGATCATAGATTTATAGATTAGACGAGGCAATCTAGTCTAACCTCTTGTTGAATGGATGAGGAAACATGCAGGCTAAGGAGGTAAGGGACTTGCCCTAGGTCACACAGTCAGAAAGTGGCAAGTTCTAGGACTCCCAGTTTCAATGTTCCATCACACTGTCTTTGCCAATGCTAATGTTCCATGGTTCTATAAATGGGATAGCTCTTAAAGTGCTATGGACACAGCCCTAGAGTCCTGAAGACCTGAATTCAAATTCTGCCTGAGACATTTATCGACTGTGTGTCCCTGGGCAAGTCCCTTAACGTCTGTTTGCTTAATTTCCTCATCTGTAAAATGGGGGTAGTCATAACCAACCCCTACCTTTTTGGGTTGTGAGGTTTAAATTAGATAACTGTAAAGTGCATTGCAACCTTACTGCACTCTGTAAATGCTAGCTCTTATTGGTGGTTATCATTGCCTTCAGTGCTCACTCCCATCATTTCCATCTCCACCCCCTCCCCATCAGCAGCAGAAGGAAGTGATCAAAGGTCCCTTTGCCTCCAGGTCACTTGGAGCTTGGGGCAGGGGAGGGCTTGTCCATCATCCTGGGAGCTTATAGGAATAATGGACACTTGGTCCAGCCTTCCTGCTCCCTTAGGCTCCCCTCTCCGCCCCCTGCTCGTGCCCTCCATGCCCTTTGCTGACCCCCAGCCCCACAGCTCTGGAAGTGCTGATGCAGGTTCCTGCCAGTAATGAGCCCCAAACCAACTGTCTTCTAATGAGGCTGGGACGTGCCTGGGCCCTGAATAAGGACCAGAATGTGTGCGTGTGCAGGGATTGGGGAGGGGTGCCTCTCCCAAGCCAGAGGAAGTCTGGTTGAGCCTGCAGGAACCACATCAGTATCCTGAGAGCCAGGCTTTGGCCAATGCTTGTGCCACTTGCTGGCTCTGTTTCTTTAGGCCAGTCAGTGGGCCTCAGTTTCCTCTCCTGTAAAGTCAGGCAGTTAGGCTCATTGATTCCAAGGTCCCTTTTGCTCTTAATGGATGTCACCCATTAACTAATAATGATAATAATTGTTGGCTAGTCATTTTCAGCTAGGACCCCATTTGGGGTTTTCTTGGCAAAGACACCAGGGTCATTTGCCATTTCCTTCTCCAGCTTGTTTTACAGATGAGGAAACTGAGGCACACAGGGTTAAGTGACTTGCCCAGGGTCACACAACTAGTTTGCCATAGGGCTAAGCCAGGCTATAGCCAACAGGCTTCAAACCCATCAGTGAATTAGGAGGTGACCATCTCAGGCACGTCAAGATCTCTTGGTGGAAGGAGTCGATGAGAACAGTTTGCTCCAGTAGCCAAGAAGGTGGCAGAAGCAGGTGCTATGGTCAGACACAGAAGACGCTGAGGTCATCCACTGCATCCCAGGCCATCACCAGGCATCCTGACTCCTGGCCTGCCACTGGCCTTTGATGACTCTAGAGCGGGTGTGAGGCTGCCATCTCTGTGGAACTCTGCCTCGCTTTGATCCAAATTATGCACAAGTTCAGTGATTTGATTTGGGTTCTCTGGGAGTCTGAAGGACACCCCCATATGGTAGGTACTTCCTATGTACTTCCTATGTACCAGGCACCGTGCTAAGCTTGTTACAATTAGCATCTTGTGTGATCCTCCCAACCCTGGGATGTAGATGCTATTATTATCTCCATTTTACAGTTGAGAAAGCCAAGGCAGGCAGAGGTTAAGTGACTTGCCTAGGGGCACAAGTATCTGAGACTGGACTTGAACTCAGGTCTTCCTCACTGGAAGCCCAGCACTCACTCTGTCCACTTTGCCATCTAGCTGTCATTCACAAGGAGAACTTCTATGGCCAAGGCGATTCACACTCCTTGTTTAAAAGCCTCTCACCTTATCCTCCTGCTGCTTCTCCCCTCAGGCCAATGTCTCTGCTTTGTGGGCATTCTTTTGGGCTCTCTGGACCGCTTCCTTTCCCGATTACCAGGGTGAATTCTCTCTTGAGACTGCAGCTGGGTCTCTTTGGAGATGCCAAGGGCCAGGCTTCCTTGGAGCTTCTGGTGCTCTCTACTCAGCGGAGCATCTCCCTCCTAGGAGGTCAGACGTCTCCCTTGAATGATGGCGTGGAGGAAGAAGCAGAGAGAAATTCTCTTGACTTCTTTAAGACAGAGAACAAGCCCCTCTCAGGAGCTGGTCTTCTTCCCTAGCCAGTTCTCCTCTAGAGAGTGAAGGGTCACATCCCTTGGAGGCCATTTCTACCATGACTCCCCCAGGCTGGAGGGCTCAGCTTTTGAAGGACCACCAAGGATGTGGCCAGTCTTCTGCCAGCCAAAGGCAAGCCGTCCTCCAATTCCACGAGGGAGAATTTCTTTGCACTTTGTAAAGGGATAATAGAGTCAAGCACTTCATTTAATAAATCAGCACCTTATTATCAACCCTTCTATGATTTCACTGACCTTAGAACACAAAGCAAAAAAAAAATACAGGAGTTGGAAGGGACTTTAGAACCTAGAACCTAGAATATCAGATCTTAAAGGACCTTGGCGAAAAGGACACCAGAGTTTAGAGAAGTCTTAGAACTTAGAAAAAATTTTGGAGGTTGAGGAGACTTTTGAACACAGGAAAATGTCAAAGCTGGAAGGTATTTAGAACCTAGAACATTAGATCTTAAAGGTACCTTAGAACAGAGCATATTGGAATATCCAAAAGGGATCCTTTAAAACTAGAACCTAGAATGTCAGGTCTTGAAAATACCTTAGAACATAGAAAGTCAGTGTTGGAAGGGACCTTAGAATCTTGGATTCTAGAATATCATTGCTTTAAGGGCATGCATTCTGATTTCCTCATTTTGGAGACAGGGAAACAGAAGCCCAGAGAGAGAGAGGAAGATGGTACAGGAAGAAGTCATGCCCAGGTCTCTAACTTCACAATCAGAATTATTTTTTCTACTCCCATAAGCTTCACATTCCATCAATCAGTTAGTCAGTCAGTCAATCAACAATCATTTGTGAGGCATCCCTTATGTGACATCTCCCCTGGGTTCCCCTGCTTTCTTGGCTTTCTCCTCTGGACACTCTCCAGCTTGTGAATTTTCTTTCCAGAGAAGGATTTCAGAAGTGGACATAATTTTCCAGATGGGGTCTAACGAGGGCAGCAAGTGGTCATGGGAAGGGCCAGCGTGAACCTTGATCCTTTTCCAAAATCTAACCATCACACCCCTAAACACAGAGCCTTCAAGAAGTTCCTTTGATGGATGTGTTCAGTACTGTGGGGCGATAGAGGCAGGGAGGGGCATTGTCTTCCAGAACCCTCCAGTTGAGGCATGGAGGCACATTTAGAACAAAGAAGGCAGAGACTAAAAGACTTAGCATCAGGGCACCATAGAGAAACAGGCTATGACCTTGGAGGCAAAAGCTTGGGTTCAAATTTGAGATCTCCTGCTCTCTATGCAACCTTGGGCAAGTCACATTTCCTCTTTAGACCTCAGTTTCCTCTTCTTTAAAATGAGAAGGCTGGCCTGGATGGATGCTCACCTGGGTTCACACTCTGCTTCTGATGTAAAACTATGTGTGGGGCCATGGACAACTTTTCATTTCCCTTCCTCAAGGACTTAGTCTGTAAAATCAGGGGATTGGACTAGATAGTCTCAAAGGCACCTTTTGGTTCTAGAGTCCATCTGGATTCAAAGCCTACTTCTAAGATCTTGGAGGTTCCCTTCAATTCTAAATCTAGGCTCCTCTGAAGGCTGGTAGGCAGGACCAGAGTTATCATCCTCATTTGACAGAAGAGGAGACAGAATGTCAGAGAAGCCCAGTGATTTCCCCAAAGTCAAACAGGTAGTGTTAGAGCTAGAACCTGAGCTCAAGTCCTTTCCTGGTGTGTGTGTGTGTGTGTGTGTGTGTGTGTGTGTGTGTGTGTGTGTTTCCACTCTTCCCAACCTTGAATCCTGTGTGTGGTGGTTCCACTCTGGCAACCCCCCAATCCCCACAGCCCCTCCCCCCCCAATCCCTGCACACCAGAGCTTTCCTTTGACTGGAAGTTCCCATCCTCCTGCCTTTTCTCACTTGGGACCTGGGCACCTCTGGTCCTCATTAGAAAGAAGTTGGCTTGAGCCTCATTACTGACATTCCCCTGTGTCAGCTTTTCTTCAGCTGGGGTGCAGGTGAGGGGAGGGTCAGCCTGGGATCCTGGGGGCCTGCGGGTCTGAGCAGGGGCAATAAGCCAGGCAGCTGGAATGGCTGCCTCAGGGACCCCTGGGGGCCCCTAGAGGGAAAGGCTCTCAGCCCTAAGGGGCTCCTGGGCACCCGTGCTCACAACCAGCTAGCCCTGATGAAACAGTGGGGGGAATCATTTGGCTTTTCCTAAAAGCGACTCAATTGTTAAAACTTCTTTCAGAACAATTTCTGGCAGCTCCCTTGTGAGGAAGGACATGGAAAAAATGAGGAGCCCACTTTATGGAGCAGGAAACTCAGGTTCAAAGGGAAGTGCCACTTGGTAGCTGTTCCTGTTTCTGCCTTCCTGTCACTCTCTCTCTCTCTCTCTCTCTCTCTCTCTCTCTCTCTCTCTCTCTCTCTCTCTCTCTCTCTCTGTCTCTGTCTCTGTCTCTCTCCTCTCTCTCTCTCTCTCTCCTCTCTCTCTCTCTCTTTCTCTCTCTCTCTCTCTGTCTCTCTCTCTATCTCTTTGTCTCCCTCTCCCTCTCTCTCTCTCTCTCCCTCTCCTTCTCCCTCTCTCTCTCTGTCTCTGTCTCTCTCTCTCTCTGTCTCTCCTTCCCTTTCTCTTTCCCCTTCTGTCTGTCGCTCTTGTCTGTCTGTCCATCTCTGTCTCTTTCTCTCTCTCTGTCTCTGTCTGTCTCTCCCTCCCTCCCTCTCCCTCCCTCTCTCTCTCTCTCTCTCTCTCTCTCTCTCTCTCTCTCTCTCTCTCTCTCTCTCTCTCTCTCTCTCTCTGTCTCTGTCTCTCTCCTCTCTCTCTGTCTCTCTCCTCTCTCTCTCTCTCTTTCTCTCTCTCTCTCTCTGTCTCTCTCTCTATCTCTTTGTCTCCCTCTCCCTCTCTCTCTCTCTCTCCCTCTCCTTCTCCCTCTCTCTCTCTGTCTCTGTCTCTCTCTCTCTCTGTCTCTCCTTCCCTTTCTCTTTCCCCTTCTGTCTGTCGCTCTTGTCTGTCTGTCCATCTCTGTCTCTTTCTCTCTCTCTGTCTCTGTCTGTCTCTCCCTCCCTCCCTCTCCCTCCCTCTCTCTCTCTCTCTCTCTCTCTCTCTCTCTCTCTCTCTCTCTCTCTCTCTCTCTCTCTCTCTCTCTCTCTCTGTCTCTGTCTCTCTCCTCTCTCTCTGTCTCTCTCCTCTCTCTCTCTCTCTTTCTCTCTCTCTCTCTCTGTCTCTCTCTCTATCTCTTTGTCTCCCTCTCCCTCTCTCTCTCTCTCTCCCTCTCCTTCTCCCTCTCTCTCTCTGTCTCTGTCTCTCTCTCTCTCTGTCTCTCCTTCCCTTTCTCTTTCCCCTTCTGTCTGTCGCTCTTGTCTGTCTGTCCATCTCTGTCTCTTTCTCTCTCTCTGTCTCTGTCTGTCTCTCCCTCCCTCCCTCTCCCTCCCTCTCTCTCTCTCTCTCTCTCTCTCTCTCTCTCTCTCTCTCTCTCTCTCTCTCTCTCTCTCTCTCTCTGTCTCTCTCTCTCTCTGTCTCTCTCTCTGTCTCTCTCTCTCTCTCTTTCTCTCTCTCTGTCTCTTTCTCTCTCTCTGTCTCTGTCTCTGTCTCTCTCTCTCTCTCCTTCCCTTTCTCTTTCCCCCTCTGTCTGTCACTCTTGTCTGTCTGTCCATCTCTGTCTCTTTCTCTCTCTCTGTCTCTGTCTGTCTCTCCTTCCCTTCCTCTCTCTTTCTGACTATGTCTGTCTATCTTGTCTCTCTCCCTCCCTCTCTCTCTCTTTCCCTCCCCCCCCCTTTCATTCTCACTTTTTCTTTCTTAGTCTCTGTTTCTCTCTGACTCTGCCTGCCTCTTTCTTTCTGTCTTTTCTCCTCAATCTCTTTGCCTCTGTGACTGTCTCCATCTCCATCTTCTTGCTCCCTCTCTCTGCTCTCATTAATCAGTCTCTGGCTCTGTATTTCTCAATTTCTCAGTCTCTCTCTATCCTTATACTTTCCAAGGCAAAAGGCTGAGAAGCAGAAAGGACTGCAGAAGATAATTTAGCCCATTTCTCATACTTTCTGGAGAAGGAAACTGAGGCCCAGGGATAGCAATGGCTAGCTTATTAATTGAAAAAAAACATAAAAGAAGGATCCAAGACTTGGTACCAGGAGACTTGGGTTTGTGTCCTAGCTCTGACACGTATCTGGCTATATCATCCTGGACAAATAATTTCTGTTCTCTGAATTTGACTTAACTCATCTGTAAAATGGGGATGATTCCCTCCTTTCTACAGTTGTTGGTTTCTTCGTTTTTGGGGGGAGAGGCATCTTTTTTAACCCTTACCTTCAGTCTTGGAATCAATACTAAGTAGTGGTAAGGGCTAGGCCATTGGGTTAAATGACTTGCCCAGGGTCACACAGCTGGGAAGTTCCTGGAGCTAGATTTGAGCCTGGATTCTCCCATCTCTAGGTCTGGTTCTCAATCCCCTGAGCCACCCAGACACCCCAGTGGGCTTCTTTGTAAACCCTAATTCTAAGGTTTACAAAATCTTCATGCTGTCTTGGATAAGGTAGAGGAAAAGCCTTTTAAGGGATCAATGGGACGAGTTGACCTTGGAGCAGATTGTGGTTTATGGGGAAATAGGACTCGTTATGGGACCAAAGGGCCTGTGGGGAATCTTACCCTGTTGCTTCTTGGCTGAGTGGCCAAGGAATCACAGGAGGGATGGAATTGTTTGTCCAAGGACTGCTGGGAGGTATCGGCTTTTCCCGGCTCCCCCTCGCTGAGCCGATGAGCCTGAGCCTTCATTGACTGTAAGCTGTAATGAAAAGGGCCACCTCTTGTTTCTGTCCTCCATCAAATTGGACCCACTCTTGATCCTCAGAGCTGGAAGAACCCTGGGGGCCATCTGGTCCTTCCTCCCGAGCCCTGGGGGACTCCTGCCTCCTTCCTGGGCTGGGGCTACCAGTTTCTGTTTGTTGACTGATAACAGCTCAGTATCTGATTCCTCGCTGATGGAAAACCGCAGGGGCCTGTGGGCTGTTGGGCTCAGCTGGGGGAGCTCTAGCCTTCGATTTTTAGACATCTTCTTTTTAAAGAATCTAAAGAGTTCCCAACTTAGTCGCCATTAAGAAAAACAAACATCGAAATAGAAACCAATGGAAAAACGATCCCACGGAAAGCCATAAATATCGAGGCGTCTTCAATTTTGTTTTGAAATTGGGCACCTTCGATTTAACAAAAAGAACAGAAAGAAGCATCTTATACTCTTCTCTTTGCTCTGTCTCTCTCCTTATCTCTCTCTGACTCTTCCTGTCTCTGTCTCTCCATTTCTCTTTCTGTCTCTCTGCCTTTCTCTGTCTCAGTCTCTCAGTCTCTTTCTGTCCCTCCCCATCTCTGTCTCTTCTTGTCTCTCTCTGTCTCTTTTTCAGTCTCAATTGCTCTCAGTCTTTCTGTCTGTCTCTCCCTCTCTCTTTCTCTGTCTCTGCCTCAGTTTCCTTCTGTCTCTCAGTCTGTCCCTTTCTGTTTTTGTCTCTCCCTTTTTCTGTCTCTCTGCCTTTCTCTGTCTCAGACTCTCAATCTCTTTCTGTCTGTCTCTCCCTCTCCCTTTCTCTGTCTCTGCCTCAGTTTCCTTCTGTCTCTCAGTCTGTTCCTTTCTGTTTTTGTCTCTCCCTTTTTCTGTCTCTCTGCCTTTCTCTGTCTCAGACTCTCAATCTCTTTCTGCCTGTCTCTCCCCATCTCTGTCTCTCCTTTTCTCTTCCTGTCTCTTTTTCAGTCTCAATTGCTCTCAGTCTTTCTGTCTGTCTCTCCCTCTCTCTTTCTCTGTCTCTGCCTCAGTTTCCTTCTGTCTCTCAGTCTGTTCCTTTCTGTTTTTGTCTCTCCCTTTTTCTGTCTCTCTGCCTTTCTCTGTCTCAGACACTCAATCTCTTTCTGCTTGTCTCTCCCCATCTCTGTCTCTCCTTTTCTCTTCCTGTCTCTTTTTTAGTCTCAATTGCTCTCAGTTTTTCTGTCTGTCTCTCTCTCTTTCTCTGTCTCTGCCTCAGTTTCCTTCTGTCTCTCTCAGTCTCTCCCTTTCTCTTTCTCTGCCTCAGTCTTTCTGAGACAGACTGGACTAATCTTTTTTTCTACCTGAAACTCAGCCCTCTTAAGGCTCAAAGCCAACTCTCATCCCCCTTTCCACCTCCATCTTCTCTTCTCTGTTCTGACCATTCCTGGCCCCTTCAACTGATTTTCCTACGACATAGATCCCAGATTCTTCCCCATCCTGATACATTCATTCATTCTACTCATTCATTTCCTTCCTTCCTTCTTTCATTCATAGAATGCTCAAGTTATTGAACCAGAGACTGGGCAGCTGAGGAGGCACATCTCTAAGGTCTCTATGTCTATGATCGTATGGATCCTGCCCCCCCACCCCAATCCCCTTTGGAACTTGGGCTCTTTTTATCAGAAAGTGTAGCATGTAGCAGAAGAGCCAAGACCCACACCACCATGGCTTCCTCTCCTCAGCCATAGCTTTAGCTGATTGGTTAGTTCCCAACAAGAGACAACATGGAACAACCAAGGAGGAACCATCCTACAGGTTGGAGAAGAGCCAGAAGGGGGAGTCACAGAATCCCAGAGAGGAGGAAGGACTCAGGAGGAGAGTCTGATGTGATGGAAGGTCAGCTACAGGAGACCTAAATAAGGACCATCTCAGTTGGCCTTTAAGAGAACATTGGAGGCTGGAGAGATCGATTTCAGGTGGATGATGAGTTTGGAAAACAAGTTCCTGTCAAGGGTTGGGAGTTCTGGGTGCATTGGGCCAGATGGTCATCAGCTTGGTTCACCACAGCAAGGTCTTAGCTTTCGTGGCAGACCAGCACCCAGAAGACTTGAGTCCATCCCCCAGCATTGCCACTTACTTTCTGTGTGACCTTGGGTGAACATCTTGCCCTCTCTGGGAGCAGTGTGGTGGAGAGCTCACAGGAGGGGGCAGTCAATGGCCTGGAGTTCAGGTCCCATCTCTGGCTTCCTTGTGTGCCTTTGGGGAAGTCCCCTTCCCTCTCTGGGTCCTGGATTCCCCACTGGTAAAATGAGATGAATGGACTTGTTGACCTCTAAGGACCCTTCTGTGATGACCCTTCATTTTCCCACCTGAAAAATGAGGAGATTGTTGACAATACCTCGCGCTCCTTTCAGACCTAAAGCCTAGGATCCTAGCCCAGTCTCCTTGGGCCTCAGTGAACTCTTCTGTAAAATGGGGGTAATAAAAAGTACCTTCTTTTTGGTAAGGATGGATAGTTTGTTAGGGAACTTTGGGGATGATATCCAAGTTTGTTGAGAAGCATCTGGTGTTCCTCAAAACAAATGGATCAATAACTTAAAAATAACCAGCATTCCGATCGTGCTTTAGGATTGTAAAAAGTGTTCATGAAATGGAGATAAGAAGGCTTGAATCTCCTCCAAGGCCCAAGATCCAGAGCAAAAGGGGCCTCCGGGGCTGAGCAGAGCAAACTGCCCATTTTACAGAAGCAGCTCAGATAGGTCATGGTGACCCAAGGTCATACAGGAAGCAGGGCTGGGGTTTGAACCAAGTCCAATGTTCTTTGCACTGTTCCACATGACACTGGGAGGAAGGCACTTCCTCAAGGTCCTCAGCTCCTCAGGGGCAAAGCCAGGATTTGAACCCAGCTCTCCTGACTATGCTTTTCTTCCTCTACTTGACATCCCACGCTCAGTGATTTAACCCAGTTAGCAAAGCTGCCTGCATTGCCCAGAGTCCGCCTTCTCACCGCTTTTATTTTGCATTAAAAATTGATCAGCATTCTAGGAAATGACGGGAAAGAATCAAGATCCATCAGAGAGCATTAGTGAGCAAGACAGGCGAGGGAGAGGCTGGAGGAGAAAGCTTGCTCCAAATGGCCTGAGCGGCAGCTTGGTTTGAGCAGAAGGCATCCTTAGGAGGGCAGAGCTGGTGACTGGCACCCGGACAGTCGGGCAGAGTTTAATCTCTGCTCTCACCTCCTGTTGTGACCTTGGGTAAGTCCTTTCTCAGCCTCAGTTTTCTCATCCGTCATTTTTTCTCTCGATCCGTGACCTTGGCTGAGCCACTGCTTTACTTTGCCTCCATTTCCACATCTGCAGACCAGTCAGATGAATTCTTGCCTTGCCTACCTCAGTGCCCAAGAGAGCTGGAGCTCTGTTCTCTGGGTGGCCTGTGCCACAGCCATGGCAGAGAGGCAGGAAGGGGAGCTCTGGTCCAGACCCATCGGGGTCCAAGGATCCAAGAAGGGAGCCTCCCCCCAGCCCCGGCTCTCACCCCCCTCCACTCTTCAGCTAATTTTATCCTCGGCTGCTCGAGGTTTATAAATCTGAGGAGGAGGAACCTGCTGGGATGATCACTGGGGAAGCCATTATGGGGATGCTCGTGTTCTCTACCGAGTCAACAAATCTCTCTCTTTATCAATGGGGAAGACAGTCACTGACTCACTTGTGTGAGCCAGGCCGGGAAGAAGTGGAACTGCCGACAGGAATTAGGAAGGGGAGGGGGCTGCCATTTGGGCTGAGTGCGGCTGGCACCATTAGCATTCCCCAAGCATGTTTCAATGACTCGTTGGGGAGTGCCAGGCTTGGGGAGCACCCTGGAGAGGGCAGGGAAAGGCACACGACTTATAGGGACCTCCCTCTGCCTGGGCCACACTGGCAGCTTCTCTAAATCTCTGGTCTCAGAGAGCTGCCCATAGCATTGAGACTCACAAAGCCTGATTGTGACAGAATTTGAACTCAGGATCTCTCTGGGTCAGTGGCAGGTTCTCCATCCACTACAATACACTAACCACAAAAATTTGAGAGGCTGCCCTCAGGGAACCTGAAGTCCACTGGGAGAGGACTCAGCACCCACACGAGGGAATGCAGGACCATCTGAGAAAAGAGAAGGTGTTGACCACTGCCAGGAGGGCAGGATATTGGGGGTCATGTGAGGGATGGATCCCAAGGCCATGACTCAAAGCCTCAGGGTTCTGAGAGTTGGAAGGGACCACCTGAAGGGAAGACCCAATAGGATGTCATCCAGTTTCTGCCCCACTCTGGGACAGTGACGACGCTTAGGAAGTGTCTCCTGATCTCCATCCTATTCCTGCCTCCTTGCACACTCCCCATCCCCTGGTTCTTGGTTCTGCCCATGGGACCAAGCAGAACAAGGCTAATGGATCTTCCATATGATCGATAGCCCTTCAGACACTTGAAGACAGCTCCCAAAGAGCAGGGCCCTGAGGGGCCACCAACTTCCTTGTTTTATGGAAGCAAACTGAGGTGAGGTCCTGTTAGAAGGCAGGAAGGTGTGCTGCAATCCAGAACCACAAAGTCCCTGCTGCTCCTCAAACAAGACCCTCCGTCTCCTCTCCACCTGCCCCCCATGCCAGGAAAGCTCTCCAGCCTCTACTCTGACAACTGCCCTCCTTGGCCTTCCCTCAAGTCCCAACTGAAATCCCATTTCCTACAGGCAGCTTTTCCTGATACCCCTCAGTCTAGGGTCTTCCCTCTATGGACTAACCACAACTTGTTCCTGATATCTCATTTGTATGGGGTGGTTTGCACAGCGTCTCCCCGTCAGGCTGGGAGCTCTTTGAGAGCAGGGACTATTTTTTTTGCCTTTCTTTGTAACCCCAGCCTGGCCCATAGTAGGTGTCTAACAAGATGCTTGTTGACTGACTGGACTCCTACAGTACCAGCTAGGACTGGTGCAAACAGCAGAGCTAGGGCTGTGGGATTGGCTTTGACAGGAGGTGGACAGCTCCAGGACCCAAGTGTTGGTCCTTTGGGCAAGAGAATAGAGTGAGCTTGGAGAGGGGCTCAGGGGCCCAGCCTTTGACCCCTTAGCTTTTACTTGAAGCATCCCAAGCTGCTTTTTAACCTTGTTGGGAGCTCATGGGGGCCTGCTATGTCTTCCCCAGAGGACTGTAAGCTCTCTGAGGGCAGGTGCTGGAGTTGTGTTTTGTTTTGTTAAGCACGTAGGAAGGATTGCTTATTTGTGAACAGTTGGGCTCAGTGTGTCCATCCATTGGGTCGGAGGGAGAATGATGCCTGCCTGGCCCAAGGAGGAAGGACCTTGGCAGACACCAACTCTGGCATTCTGGCCAGCCCCTGGAATTTTAATCTACATCCTTTCCAAGGAGTGTGACTTGAGGATGCTGAAAACATTATGAACGTAGAGAAACCACCACGAGAGCTCCATCAATTAGGGTGGTCAAACGTGGGGCAGCCTGGGCAGGGGTGGGAGTGGAGAGGGCACTGTGTTTGGATTTGAAGGCCACGTGCCAGCTGTCGGAGCAGGGGCAAGTCCCTTCCTCCTTCTGGGCTCCTCTTCCTCATTTGTAGACTGAGGAGGCTGAACTAGCTCAGGAGTTCTTAACCTGGCGTCCATGAACTACATTCTTCTGAAATTTCATGGCGATATTGTAACAGAATTGGCTTCCTTTGTAAGTCTCTGTAGTTCATTCTATGCTCTTGAAGACATGATTCTGAGAGGGGGCAGCGGGCTTTAGCAGCCAAAGGACCCAAAAGGCTCAGAATCCCTGGATGAGATGCTCACTAAGGTTCCTTCAGAGGGACGACTTTCAGGTGGTGAGCTCCCTGTTTCCAGGAGGAGCCAGATAACAAGTGGTAATAAGTAATAGACTGCAAGATTCAAGGCTGGGGGTGTTATTATTGAAATAATAACTGATGTATGTATATATAGAATACACACATCTTTATCTAATCGGTAGTGTGTATAGAGAGAGAGAGGAGAGGGAGAGAGAAGGAAAGAGGAAGAAGAGAGATGGGGAGAGAGAGATAAAGAGAGGGAGAGAGGAAGAAAGAGAGGGAGAAAATGGATGGAAGACTGGCTTGGAGACAGGGAGATTTGAGTTCAAATCCAGCTTTCCAATACTGATCACTTGTGTGAGTTTGGGTAAATCACTCAATGTTCTTGAAACTCAATTTCTTCATCTATAAAATAGAGGGGTTGGCTCAGATGACCTGAGCTCTGACTCTGGGGTTCTTTCATCTCTCGGTGACCCAGACAACTAAGATGATAAAATCATAAGCTGCCAATTGGCATCAGCGGAGGTAATCTCCACACTGGGAATTCCAGACTCCATGAACTATCAGGTCTACACCCCCTCCCCCAATTCAGTCATTTTAAGAGAGCAAACTGAGTAGTTGAAGACGAGGGGCAGTGGTTCTTTATGACCTGGTCTGGCTGAGCATCCTGGGTGGGGGAGTCAAGTTCTGGGTCCACTCTCTGAAAAATGTAATTAGATGGCTTCCATAATGAGCTGCTGCCCCCAGAGATTTTTCAGGAGGATTAGTCTTATTCTGTGTGGCCCCAGGGGAGCAGGGATGGGTGGGGGGGGAGATGGGGCAGGGAAGGGAAATTGTAGACAGGCAGATTTTGCTTGATGTAAAAAAATAATTTAAAAAACCCTCCTAACAAATAGAACTCTCCCAAAGAGAGGTGTACTGCTTCAGTAAGGAGTGAGCTCCCCATCACAGTAGGTCCACAAGAGGAAGCTAAATGGCCATTTATATGAACTGCTACATACAAGATTTCAGTTCTGCTTAGAATAAATGATCTTTTTGGTCCATTTGAACTTGGTAACTCTATGATCCCATGGCTGAGTCTGATCTATTTTTTAATCTTTGATCTTTTCTCTTTAAGGGCAACAAGGTGGAAGTGCACGGAGCGCCAGACCTGAAGTCAGAAAGAATCATTCTTCTGAGTTCAAATCTGGCCTCAGACACTTCCTAGCTGAGTGACCCTGAACAAGTCACTTCACTCTGCCTCAGTTTCCTCATCTGTTAAATGAGATGATGGAGGAGGAGATGGCAAACTGATCCAATATCTCTACCAAGAAAACCCCAATGGGGTCCTGAAGAGTCAGACACAGTTGAAAAATGACTGAAGAGCAACTTTTTCTGCTATTTAACTTGGTTAGTCTTTTTGGAGGTGAGGAATGCAACTCGTTTAATTCACAGGACCTTAGATTTAGAGCGACTGAGATTTCAATCGAGTCCCTCATTTTACAGATGAGAAGACTGATGCCCAGAGAAATTAAGTGATGCGTCCAGGGTCACAGAGTGGCTAGGACATATCTGGGGTAGAATTTGAACCCAGGGTATCCTGATTCCGGGTCAGAGTTTTATTGCTGGGCCACACTGAGTTTGTTCTTTTCAGATGTTTAAGTCGCACTTCCTGAAGGGGAGGAAGTGGGATAGGAAGGTCAGAAGAAAATTGTGGAGGGCTTTCAATGTCAGGCTGGGGAGTCATTTTAAACATCAGATATGCAGTGGGAAGCCTCTGTACACATTTGAGCAAGATTGTGACACGGTGAGATTTATGCTCAAAGAAATCCTCTGCCTGCTGGCTCAGGGATGGATTGGAGAGGGGAGAGCTGTCAAATCGATCCTCTAAAGCCTGGGTCTGACCATATCACCACTCCCCCTCCCCATTCAATAAACTCCACTGGCTCCCTATTACCTCCCGGATCAAATAGAAAATCCTCTACAATCTCTATTTGGCTTTGAAAGCCCTTTGCTAACCCAGCCCATTCCCATCTTTCTGGTCTTCTTGAATCATGTTTTCTATCCTGCCCTCCCCTCCACCTCATCCTCTACTCCAGTGGTGCTGGCTTCCTGGCTGCCCTTGAACAAGACTCCCAGCATTCTCTCTGGCTGGCCCCCATGCCTAGCACTCTCTCCATCCTCATCTTCTCTTCTTTTGGGTTGCCCTGATTCCCTTTATTCCTTAGCTCCATCCCACCTTCTGCAATCCCTCCCTCCTTAATGCTGATGCCTTCCCTCTGGGATTACTGCCAATATATCCTATCTAGATCATGCTTGTCTAGTTGTTCGCCTGCTGGTGCCCCCATTAGATTGGGAGCTCCTTGAGAGCAAGGAGTGGTTTTTTTGGTCTGTCTTTGTATACCTGTGCTTAGCACAGACTTCAGCACATAGTAGGTACTCCATAAATGCTTGGCTTGCTGTGGAGACCAATGTGGAGGTTCATTCATGAGTTACAAGGACCTGAACTAGTGGGATTGGCCAAGTGAGTGAAGAGCAGGAGACAGATATGAGATGCTGCAAAGGTAGGACTGGCCAGCCTTGGCGGCAGTATGGTAGGTGGGGGACAGAAGACTTGATGATGACTTCGAGCTTGTGAATCCTGGTGAATTGGACGACAGTGGTATCCTCCACACAACAAGGGTGTCCACAAGGGAGGAGGGTTTGGGAGAAACTCTTGTGAGTTCTGGTTTGAGTGACTGAGTTTTCCATGCTTCCAATGGGTGGCTGGGGATGCCTCACTGGAGCTCAGGAGGGAGGTTGGAGCTGGAGATAGAGCCTGAAAAAGACAGTTGAACTCGGAAGAGTTGGTAAATTCTGTACTTAACCTGGGAGATTGCAGGGAGAAGAAACAGTGACTCGGGAGGGGAACACTCATTGTTAGGGAGTTGTCAGGGAGGATGAACCAGCAGACATCGGGAAGAGAACCAGGAGAGAGGAGAAAGGGGAAACTAAGGAGGAGTGGGAAGCTGCAGAGAGGTCATGGAGGGTGGGGACTGAGAGAAAGCCATGAGATTTTAGCAGCCTGGGTGAGAGCAGTTTCAATGGAGTAACCTTTCCCCTTCCTATTCTGTGAACTCCCTTCTCTCTACTGCAGAGATCCCAGAATAGCCATTCCATACTTACCTCGAGTCATCTAGGATACAATAAAAAATCCATAGAAATAAATATAATATAGAAACAGAAATATATGAACAAATCCAACAAATAATCAATAAACATTTATTAAGTCCTATGGGATGCCAAGAACTGGATAAAAATTCCTTCAAAAACCAGGAGAAAATCTGGCCTCAGACACTTCCTAGCCATGTGGCCCTGGGCAAGTCACTGAACCCCCATTGCCTAGCCCTTACTGTTCTTCTGCCTTGGAGCCAATACACAGTAGTAATTCCAAGATGGAAGGTGAGGGTTTAAAAAAACAACAACCAAGAGAGCTCCTTATTTCTTCCATCCGGGAATGTGCATCCAAATAGGAGAAGCCCACACTTATTGGGGAAGGAGGGTGGTCTTGGTAGGGTGGGGGATGTTCACACTCCCCAGTCCATGCCCAGTATTCCTGGAAGTGAGGAGCTGCATCATGAGACTAGCAGAGCAAAATTGGGCATCGATCCTATGAGAACAGCAGGAAGAAGACAACTACTAGGCAGAGACATCCGCCAAAGGACACCAGCAGGGAGCAGGCACAGAATGTCATTCCCAGAAGACACTGGTAGCCCTACATCACCCTTCTTGTTGTGTGCTTCAGCTGCCATATGTGCTCCTTACTTATGTGTCCCAGACAGGATGTTCTTCTCTGTGTGTGTTCCCTGTATGTGCCCAAGTGTCCCTCCTATGTGTCCATTCTTGCCATTGATGGCTCTTTTTCCTGGTCACCAAGAGCTCTATACCTGGCAGGAGTCTCTGTCTGACTTAGGGTCAGAAAGTCCACATAATGGATTTTTCCATTTTAGAAGAATCTTATTGATTTTTTTCTTGGTCTGTTTTCATATCACCCATAGCTCCCAATATGTCACTCCCTCTCCCCTCAGACCCACCCCTAGAAACAAAGAATGAAAAAGAGAGGAAAAAAATCAGTTCAGCGAAATAAACCAACACATCTCCACATCTGACATTTCATGCCATGTTCCAAAGTCAAAGTCTCCCATCTCTGCAAAGAAGGGAAGGAGGGATGTTGTTGTGCCTTATTGGGGCCAAGCTGGGTCATGATAATTTCACACTTGCCCAATTTTCAATGGGGATTCTATACTTGGTCAGCAGCTGCTGGGAGATTGAGACTACTACTCTTCTGGCGACCTGCCAAGGGGCCAAGGATTCTGGGTCCCCCAGTTTCTTAGTTCCAAACCCTTTTGTTCACCCCTGAAGATGTATGGGAGACAGAAAGACACAGGAACAAAAGAGAGATGAGTCGCGTTCTTTGTTCTCCTCCTTCCCTGGCCATATTCCTGCCCTTCCCATGTAGATGTGACTGGCAAACCTCTCTGTGAACTATCTTCAGGCTCACGTCCTGATTGGTGGAAAGCCTGCCTCTCAATGCAGCTCAAGACAAGCTTTTACTTTGGCTGCCACAGTCTAATGCTGACTCATATTGGACAAGCAGTCCATTAAAGTCCCCAGATCTCTTTCAGACAAATCGTTCTCTAAGCATACCTCCCCGATCTTGAACTTCTGAAGTCGATTTCTTGAGCCCATATGCTTTGAGTCTTAGAAAATTTAACCTTATTAGGTACAGCCCAGAGTTTTAGCCCAGAGGGTCCCAAAGTGTGGTCTGGGGCCCCATGAACCCATTTAGAGGCTTCTTAGGGTCAAAACAGTGTTCATAATCAGCTCAAGATATTTTCATTTCTAATGCAGTAAATAGGACAAAATATAAACCAAAGCTCTTGGTAGGGGTAGGATTCTCAGCCATTTTGAAGAGTGTAAAGGGGTTCTGGGCCCAGAGAGTCTGAGACCTACAGCTCTAGACCATTGAGAACTTTTAAGATGCTGACCCTGCCATCTAATCATAAGCAATCCTACCCACTAGCCTTATGTCACTGATAAATCGGTTACATGACATCTGTGCCTTTATCCGAGTCATCAGACATACATGCTAAATAGCACTGGGTGGACCCCAGATCCCTGCTCCCTCCATGAGAAGCTGCCCCCCCCAGCTGACCTCAATCCCATTAATCTGTCTGGTTTTAGGTCTGGTCGTTTAGCTGGGTCCCAATTCACCTAGCTGGGTAGGATCTTGTTTATTCTAGCATGTTTCTGAGCACTGGAAATTAGGTTCTGGTCCCCGATAGT
Source organism: Monodelphis domestica (assembly GCF_027887165.1). Classification (NCBI taxonomy): domain Eukaryota; kingdom Metazoa; phylum Chordata; class Mammalia; order Didelphimorphia; family Didelphidae; genus Monodelphis; species Monodelphis domestica. Next base: position 15,072,826 of record NC_077229.1, on the reverse strand, counting down.
TCACTAATTCTCTGTCTTCAGATCAAGCCCTAGTCATCTCTCTGGGCCTCATTTTCCCCATCTGTCAAAGAGGGGTATTAGCTAGATTATCTCTAAGTGACCTCCTGTTTCCAATATTCGGGGCCACATTTCTGACCGTCTATGGCTCTGAAACATCTCCATTTGTCTTAAAAATGTCCCTGAGGCTGTGATGGAGGGACGGGGGAGGAGGGGCTTGGGCACAGTGGGAGCAAGGTTTCTGCCCACCTTTGGCCAACTTCAAAGGGCTGGGTGAGGGGAGGAGAACAGGGATTCTCCCAACCACGATCACCCAAGGGCCTGCCTACAGATGAGAGCAGTTGCCCTGGAGCAAGGGAGCTGGAGAGAAGGACATCAAATCCCCCAGGCTGGAGGCAGGAACAGCTCCCTGCAGTCTAGACCCATCTGGAGGGTTAACTATGGGGGAGTTGGGCCCTGGAGGCTGGGGGACTGCAGGAACCCCCCATGCCAAGGTCACCCAAGAAAGTGCCCAGAGGAGGCACAGATGGGGCATTTGCTGGGGCTCAATGACAGCCTCACAACTGCTATCCCATCCATCCGTCAGCACCTCAGCTAAAACGCCTTCTTTCAAAGGCATTGAAGCCACAATAAATATTGAGCTGGGAAAGTCAATCCCCAGCTAGCGGACTTAAATCAATGAGAGGAAGAAAAGTTGTAGGAGGATTAGGGCAAAGTCATCCGTCCTCAGTGGCTCCTGCCGTCCATCACCCCCGGCTCCAGCAGGAGAGAAGGTCTGATGGAGGGGGCTAATACCCAGCTCAGAGCAGAGGGGCGAGTCTCAGGTCTCCCCCAATTTAAAGGGGTTCTCCCCACCCCAAGGGGGAGGAAGCAGCTTTGTAGAATGGAGGCAATTAAAGGGAAGAGGTCTGGGTATGAATTCTGCGACCTTGAAGAGTTTCCCTTCTGTTCCATATTTTTCACCATGATGCAATTAGGGAGTTAGACCAGATGACCTCCAAAGCCCCTTCCAAGCTCTGATATTCTCTGTTCTAAGTGCCCACCCCACCCCTACCCCACCTCCTTCCAAGAGCTCCTGGAAGTCTCACATATTAAGATATGGCCTTGGAGTCAGAAAGCCTGGTTTGAAATCCTGGCTCTGATGGTTGAGAGCTAGAGGAAAAGAAGAAGGGCACATAAAATTGAGTAAAAAACGCTGGGTTCAAATCCTTCCTCTTCTCACCAACCTGCTACAAAGAAAGCTCCTTCCCTGAGACTCAGTTTCTTCACCTGCCCCCTGGGGATAAGGAATGTGTGCTGCCTCCCTTGCAGGGAGCTTGTAAGGAAAATGTCTTTCCTTGGAGCCCCAGTGCGAGAAGATAGGTGTATTAATTTTCTCTCTCTCTTCTAGGGTCTCTGCCAGCCACGACTGTAATTCTATGAATTTATGAGGCGGGAATGGGAGGGTCCTCTGTCCTCTTTGCCACCATTTTCCATAAACTCCTCTCATAACTGCATCTGGATTCTCTCTATTCCTACTTTACCCTCTGTTTCTAAGAGATCTAAACAGTTTTCTTGTGAGAGTTCTTGAAATATGGTGTCTATAGACTTTTGTTTTGGTCACAGCATTCAGGTAATCCAATGATTCTTAATTTTGTTCTTTTTTAACCTATTTCTCAGGGCAGTTGGTTTTGCCATGACATGACTTCCATTTTCTTCCATTGTTCAGTCTTTTGACTTTGTGTTAATATTTCTTATTGTCTGATGGAGCCACTGACTTCTTTGTGGTCCATTCTCATTTTCATGGAGTTTGTTGCTTGGGCAAGGCTGGGTATCTTTGGTGCCAAACTGTTAATTCCCTTTCCAATTCTTTCTTCCATAGCTCTCATTTCTTTTCCAATTTTCCCCCTCTGGTGCTTTCATTCCATTTGTAAAAAAAAAAAACATTTTAGTCTTTAAAAAACTCTTGCTTCATCTCTTCCAGGAATTCTTGCTGAATCTATGCCCAAACTGTTTTTTTTTCCTTTGAGACTTTGCTTGTAGATGTTTTGGAGTCATTCGCTTCTCCGGGTTTGAGTCTGGTCTATCTCTGTCACCATAGCGATTTTTTATGAAGAAGATTCATTCTTTGATTGTTGTTTCCTGATTCTTCCAGCCTAATTCCAGACTTTAGGAGGGAAGGTCTGAGCCGATCCCATTGCTACTTCCTTGTGGACATTGGGCATTGTGTTATTCTAGGGTCTCCAGAATAGTTCAGTCTGGGGATTTATAAACTTGAATGCTCACAAAAGGGTCTGATCCAGGGCAAAGTCTCATTGCTACCCCCTGGTCTGAGCTCTGTAAGTCCTTGACTTGAGTTTGAGCTTCTGGATTCTTGGTCACTGGGAGAATCAATTGGACCTGAGGGTAGGAATGGAAGACTTCCCTCTGGCCTGGGATTATTGCCCTGATTATTCATCTGTAGGCTTCATAAGCTGGAACTGAAATCCTCTGTTTTTGTGCTCTGAGCCAATCTGGTGCTGCTGATTTTTGAGACTAATATTACTTCAGTATACTGCCTATGGGGCATCTAGAGAGCACAGTGCAAAGAGTGCTGAGATTGGAGTCAGAAGGACCTGGGTTCAAATCTGATCCCAGACATTTCCTAAATGTAATACCCTGGACAAGTCACTAGCCTCACTCTTCTGCCTTGGAACTAACTAACTCATAATATTAATTCTAAGATGGAAGGTAAGGGTTAAAAAAAACTATACTGCCTAGAACCTGACCACTCTCTCTACTCTTGGGTCTAGATACTATCCTCAATCCACCCTTAAACTATGATCTGGAACTGAATAGTAAGCAATAAAGCTACCAGCTAGGACATCTGTTCCTATTGGTTGCTTTGGGATGTGCCTGGGATCTCCTCTTGCACTGGCCCATCTTGGAACAGGTTCCTGGTCAGAGCTAATCTGCCCATGGGCTTCTCCCTGTCCCCCCCATGTTGACCTGGTCTGGAGAAGGGACCCATACTGAGTTTTTCTTAGATTTCTCCAAGAGGATTTGGTCTGATCCATTTTTCTAGATCTGTTTGGTGGAGTTTGAGGATGAGAGAAGCTCATTGTACTTCTTGTTACTCTAATATCTTGGCTCTGCCTCCCTGTAGAAACCTCATTGGGGAATTTAGACACAGAAAGGAGGAGGTATATGGGATGGATAGATAGCAAGAATGGAGGCTGAAAGAGGGGAGACCTGGGCATGTTTGTAGGCATGCCAGTAGAGCAGCCAGTAGAGAGGGAGAGGTTGAAGATAATGGGGTAAGAGAGAGGCGGTGATCTATTGGAGGAGAAAGGATGGAATGGGGTTACCTGTGCTTGAAGGTTTGGCTTTGGCAAGGATAAAGACCACCTTATCCTGTGAGACTGGGATGAAAGAGGAGAGGCTGGCAGAAACATCTGGAATACATGAGAGATGTAGGAGGGAGAAGAGGGAATTCTCAGCAAATGAGCCGATTCTTTTTGTAGTAAAAATGAGGGAAGATTCATTCAGCTGAGACAGTGGGAGATAGAAAGCCATGGGAGGCTTGAGAAGGGATGAGAAGGTCTGGAAGAGACACTGTGGTGAATGGCAGTGAGTCAGTTAGGGAGGTAGAGTTGGATTGCCTTGCAGCAGTGAGGGCCCAGTTGAGGTTATGTGCCATAAATTGTAGTGAACCTAGCTTCATTCTGCAGCCTCTTAGTAGGAGCAGAGGCAGAACCAGACCACCTTTCTCTTCACTGATCAACATTCCTCTAGCTGGATTTCTCCTCCCACTAGAATGAAAGCTCTTTCAGGGCAGAGACCATCTCCTTCTGGTCTTCATATCCCTGGAACCTGGCACATAGTAGGCCTCTAATAAGTATTTTCATTCATTCATTCACACCTGCTAAGATTCTGGTTCTTTTTTGTTCTTCTTCCCATCCCTGGCCCTTCCCTCATGTCCACCCAAGTGTCCACATGCTTCTCTGAGGGAAATAGGAAACTCCGTGGGCCTGGGCTTCCCCACCAAGCCCGGGTCCTACATGCCAGATGTTGCCAGAGTCTCTGAGACCAGTGGTCTACCAGAATATCCCCAGCATCTCCTACATGTCTAGCCTGGTTTTGCTGGGGAACAGAGGGGTGGTCCTGCTCAGAAGGTCTGGCCTGTTGAGGGGAGATCTTTAGTCTCAATTCCTTATTTGGTGCAAATGAAAACACGATTGATTGCTTGTTTATTTGGGTCTTTGTTTGGGGGGTTGGTCCTATTCACTTATTCACTCACAAAAATAACAAGATAGAATAATTTGGAATAATATGGAAATAGGTTTTGTGTAATAATAAATGGAGAACCCAAACTGAATTGTTTGTCAGCTCTGAGAGGCAGGAGGGAGACAATATGGATCATATGACTTTGGAAAACCCAGGTGGAAATTTGCTATTAAAATAAACATTTAATAAATTCCTTATTTTACAGATAGGGAAACTGAGGCTCAAATTCAGGCAGGCAAGTAGGATAAGTAGTGGAGTCAAAATTTGAACCCAGGACCTCTGGCTGCTGGTCCAATCTATTCCCAGGAATATTGAAAGGGAAATGCTCTGTAAATTCTTAGTGGTTATAGAAATAGCATTGGGTATTATTCTTATTACTTAAAATAATATAACCATACCTAGATCATTGAATTATAAATGGATAAATACCTTTGGGTTTCACATCACCCAGACTTTCTTTTCTCCTGAGCAGAGAGGAAAGTTCAGCCAAACTGCCAACATGAGAATCACATCGGAAGCTTTGGTAGATGCAGTATTCCATAGCCATAGGCCCCCACCTCTACACTGAAGGAAAAGGTGTGCATTTGCACTAAGTCCTTCCTCTAAGGCCATCTTCATCCTCCCATTGCCCTTAGAGTACTGGGTGGTGTTCATTGGCCTGATGGGCTAGTCTCATATCCTCCTGCTTCCTCCCTCTTCCTCCCAGACCCTGAGGCAGCTGTCCAGGAGCTGTCCATGACCCAGTGCTGAGGGCAGAGGGAGACTCAGGGCTTTGGCAGGTTGGCTCAGCCAGTTTTTAAAGCAAATGTGGTGGATGTGGATCCCCGGCACCTGGGATCAGCTGGGTCTTGGCTACAAAGCCCTTAAGGAGGAGGCAGCTTCGGGGGAGCCCCAAGCCTGTGAGCTGTGGGGGACCCCATCTTCCTCAGAGAAAGGAGAATTCCACTCTGGCTCCGGACCAGAAAAGGCCCCTGCCCTCACCCATTTCTGGCTGTACAACTCAACCACAAGAAGACCTTGGGTAAGTCCCTTCACCCCATGGGCCTGAGTTTTCTTCTCTATAAAGGGAAGGAGTTGGAGGAGGTGACATTGCATGTGAAATCTATCCTGCCATCCCAAATCTCTTCTCCTTCTGCACTTCCCTCAGTTTCAGAGGATGAATGCAGATAACCTTGAGGCTCCTTCCATGGCATCAATGATGCCATCATCCCCAGACCCCTTCTCCTTCCTGGGCCTCAGTTTCTCCATAAGAAAAGTGAGGAAGTTGGATTCAGGGACCCACAAGGTCTCTCCCAGCTCTGGCATCTCACAGACATGGCTGTATCCGGAGACTTCCCAGCTCTAGCAGGCTCTGATCCAGCCAGAGGTCCCCTGTGACCATGCTCAGATGCCCAGGAAAGAAGATGGCAGTTTTCTCTTGTTGCTGAGTGGCTCATGAATAAATGACTGCCCAAACACAGGGGGAAGACAACTTTGGGAACTGTCCCAGCTGATCTGGGGGGGAGCTGCTCCTGGCTTGGAAATGTTGGAAAGGAAGCAACCAGATAGAGAGCAGACATTCGATCAGGAAGCCTTTATTCAGTACCTGCCACCTGTGTGCCAGGCACTACACTAGGAGGAGATACAGAGAGAAAAACAAAATCACGACTGCCCTCCAAGAGAGGATGTTCCTGAGCTGCCTGGCTGTGGCCAAGCTTCTCCACTGACCAGTTCTGCCTCCTTCTACCTCCCCTCCAGCTCAGAGGTTTCTGGGACTGTCTTTGCCTCTTTTTGTATCTTTGGGGCTTGGGGCCTGGCACATAGCACGTGCTTTATAAATGGTGTTTGATTCCACATTCCAAAGGCAGCAGCAGGCTGCCTCCCCTCCTGATTCACTCTAGATCCCAGAGAATTGATCCCCAAGGAGCCAGCCTGACACTGACGACCCCACCTGCTTTCCAAGGATCAAGCAATGAGGCCAGGATCGCCCCTTCCCATCCCCCCAAATCATTACAAAGGGTGAATTCTTTTTCTTTTCTTGATGTAACTATTCTTTCTCTCTCCTGTTTCTGGATCACTACATTTCTCAATTTATCTTCCCCTTTCCTTAGAAAGCCATCCCTAAGAACAAAAAAAGGAGAAACCAGAAGTTTAGCAAAACTAGCCAACATATTACCCATGTCCTAAGTTTGGCATTCATTATATGTAGCGTACTGCACCTCTGTCAAGAAGCAAGAGGGACACCTTCTCCTATCTCTTCTTTAGAGCCAATTTTGGTCACTTTCCAGGATTCAATTTGGATTTTTAAAAAATTTGTTGTCCTTTTTATTTACATACTTGTACTTGATTCAATTATTTTTATCTCCAAGTGGGAGGTTCAAAGAAAGCCAATGATTCCACATAGTAAGAGGCAGAGCTGGGATTTGGTACAGTGGTACAGTGAAAACAATTCTGGATTAGGAGCCAGGAAGCTTGGGTTTAAATCCCACTTCTGCCAGCAAATAGTTCTGTGATTTTGGGTAAGTCATTCTGGGCCTCAGCTTCTCCATCTATAAAATAAAGGGATTGGACTAGATGACCTTTAAGGTGACTCCAGCTGTAGCACTATGACCCTATGATTCAAGAGCAGCACTCCTGCCAACCTGCCATGTAGAGGTTTGCCAAGAAAGTGCCTTAAAATTATATAATTGCATAGCTGTGTGACCCTGGATAACTCACTCAACCTTCTATAATTCACACTTTTCTGTCAAATGGGGACCGACAAGGTCTCTTATGCCTCCTCACTCAGGGGGCAATATGAAGGAAAGCAAAGAGATTGCTGAGCTGCCCCTGGCTGTGGTACAGGCTCTCGACTGACCTCTTCTCTCTCCAGCACTGCTCTCCCCTCCATTTTGGCTGTTTCACATTCCGAAGCCAGCAATAGGCTGTCTTCCCTACCAATTATTCCATTAAGATCCAGGAAGAGCAAAGGGACTGGTTTTTCCTCCCTCCTTCCTTCTTTCCCTTCCTTACATCCCTACCTCCCTCTTTTCTTTCTTTCCCTCCCTCCTTTATTTCCTTCTTCCTTTCTTCTTTTTTCTCTTCTTCCCTTCCTCCTCTTCTTTTTTCTCATAGATTATTTATATCATTCATACATTCATTCTACCCCCAGGGGCACTCAGAGCCAACAGGATGCAGTTTGAGAAGGATGGGAAGACACAGCCCATTCCTTTCCTGGACTGAGATGATGATACACACAGTAGCTGAGAACTACCCTGTCCCTGTCCACAGGCAAGACAGCCCAATGTCTCTGGGGGGTCTCTGTCCTGCTATTCCAGATTTCTCCAGCCTGAACTCAAGGTTCCCCCTCTGGAAGCATGAGTTCCCCCCCCCTCCCATTTCACATGTCCACACATCCCACTTCAGGCCCTGCTTGCCAGGGAGCCCTGTTACCATGGAGACATCACAGGGAGAAATGGAACATGCTAGTAACTGTGAAGGGCCTCTGACTTCCAGGGGGAAGGAGAGTTGGGCACACACTGCTAATAAGTTGGTCATGGATGTTCTCCCTCCAGAATCCTCATGTTGATCAGGAAGGGATGTAGACTGAGAGTGTGGGGACTTGGGTTCCAGTCCTGACTCTGCTTCTTTCTTCTTTCTCTTCTGTCTTCTGTCCCCAAACTCTTCAGAGCATAGGCAGTTTTTCTAGGGTTTGTTCATACAGGAAGAGAGACTGCACTGGTTTGGGAATGCAGCATCCAGGAAGGGTGGAGATCTGGAGACCAAAAGGACAGGAGCATTTCTACTGTTCAACCCACTCCCTTTGAGGAAGGCTAGACCTAGGACCCCCAGAGGAGGTTCATGCTGGAGCTGATCCAAGTCAGAAAACATTGACTAAATGATCTTCACGCCAAGAGAGGATGTCGGAGGCTTGGAACAAAAGCTCAGACTTTCTTGTTGGTAAAAGAGAAGGGCCAACTACAGATCACCCACTCTGGACCTGCCTGCCTTTGTTTCCATCTGGACAATAATGCGGAGACACATCCAGGGCATCTTGGACAAATGAAGTTCTGTTTAGTTCAGCTGGCATGGTAGGTGGGCACCTCCCATCTGCCAGCCCTTGTGTTGGACCCTGGAGCTACAAAGACAAAAGGGAGCTCCTCCTTATGCTCAAGACCTCACATTTGGTTGGGGGAAACAAGTCATTCACAGAGAAGTACATCTAGAATAATTTTGTAGTTGCACTTAAGCATAGAGGGAGGTGAGAAGATGCCCAGGACAGAGCCCTGAATAACACCTGTGGTTAGAGGGCAGGATCTGGAGGAGGATTCAGCCAAGGAGATAGAGGAGTGATCAGAGAGGTAGGAGGAGAACCAGGAGGGGGTACCATGAAAACCTAGAGAGAAGAGAGTAGCAAGAAGGAGAGGGTGACCAACAGTGTCAAAGGCGAAAGGGAGATCAAGAAGGATGAAGAGAGACACAAACTTGTCAGGCTTGGCAATGAAAAGACCCAAGGTGCAGAATGAGACATCTATCTTCGAACAGGGCCAACCTAGAGAAGAGTGTATCAAGGAAGAAAGAATGATGGACAGGGTTGGAGGCTACAGAGAAGTCAAAGAGAATGAGGCTTCAGAAGAGACTACGGAGTTGGCAAGGAAGAGATCAATAGTGACTATGGAGAGATCAATTTCAGGGGAATGATAAGGTTGGAAGCCAGACTACAAGGAGTGAGAGGAAAGGAATTATCTAGAACTAAGGAAATAAGAAGACTGGGCATTATTCCTAATCCAGCCTCTAGGCTGCTGAGTGACCTTAATCTTTTACAGCCCCCGTTTCCTTAAATCAGGATAAATTATTCGTTTCTTCCTGAATTTGAGGCAGTTAGAGAGCATAGTGGATAGAGCAGCCTTGGGCTTGGGGTCAGGAAGTCCTGAGTCTGAATCCTGCCTTAAACAGGACTCTGGGCAAGACAGTTCCCTTGGCCTCAGTTTCCTTATCTTAAAAATGAGACAGTTGGACTCCATGACTGTTTCAGTTTTAAATCTATTATCTTTTGATTGTGTGGATTTAGCCTCATCAGACACGTTTGGAGAATTCCATCAGGCAATAAAATCTTTGCACTTATTTCAGCAAAGGTACTTTCAAGATGTGAAGCATATTTCAATTATTTCCTTGACAGACAAGCAGATATAAGCATCATGCCCTCTCGAGCCCAGGGGAAGTCTCTCTTCACCTCTCTGCTACCTCTTTTTATAAAAAGACACGAGAAGGGAACAGGCAGGCTTTCACAAATGAGATTCCCCCGCTGACCACATCTTAACAGTCAGGGGATTGACTGAAAGACACAGAGAAGGCGAGATCCCACTGTGCCCACTCTTTGTTGACTCTAAAGGAGCATTTGATCAGGTTTGGCAAAATGTAGCCTTGAAGGTTCTCTTCCAAAGATGAGTTTTCCACCCCTGGGGCAAAATCAGACAAGATTCCTTGAAAGATGCAATGAAAAAGAGAACTTTTTCTGCTAGCTCTTATTATAAATATCAAGCCAGGAATAAAGCAAGAAGACACGAGCACAAAAAAGTACATGCCACTGTGATAGGGATGTCCAGCCCAAAGTCCAAGAAGAGCAGGGATTCCCTGTAGATGGAATGAGGTTCACCCAATGCTTTTGTTTGGGGATGGTGTTAGACTGGCTGCCTCAAGCCTTATCACCATGAGTTCCATGATTATTAAAAAAGTTTTAGTACACTTTTAAAGGAAAAAAATCCCCTTTTTATGTTTTTCTTTTTTCCTTCTCTAGTCATATTTTATTCTGTTTCCCCAATTATATGTAGAATGTTTTTAACACTTGTTTTCTGACATTTTGTGATCCAGATTCTTTTCTTCCCTCCCTCCTCTCCCCTTTCCCTGAAATGGTAAGCAATTTGATTCAGTTTCTACATGTGATATCATTCATTACATATTTCCATATTCTTGATGTTGGGAAAGAAGATGCCTTTTTTTCCAGTGAAGGACAGGGAGGTGGAAGGGGGAAAAAAGAATGTTTGTTAATTGAAAAAAAGTAAGATAACATAGAAGATATGCAAAAGACTTTGCCCTCACCATTCACGTGGGAAAAACCAAGTGGATGAAAAATAATGTTCATAATACCCAGGCAGAGGTCTAGTCAATTGTTGTCTCAGAAATGCAGTCTTGGGCAGCCTCCCAAAATGGCTCATCCTCACATCACTTCTGTCCTGGAAACCCCTAGCCATTGGGGAACATAACCCACACACCTGAGTGCCCAGGGAGAGGAGAGATAGGGGCACATATGGAGCTCCTTGAACTACATTCCTAAAGTTACTTTGGAATGTACTAAAGGGAGGCATACAGGGCTACTAGGCGATTCAGTGAATAGAGCACCAGGAGTAGAGTCAGGAAGGCCCGAGTTCAAATCTGACCTCAGACACTTGCTAGTTATGTCACTCTGGGCAAGTCACTTTACCTTGTTTAACTCAGTTTCCTCATCTAAGTAAGCTGGAGAAAGAAATGGAAAACCACTCTAGTATCTTTGACAAGAAAAACCCCAAATGGGGCCACAAAGAGTCTGATATGACTGAAATGGCTGAACAACAAAAGGGGATAGAGCTTCTAGGAATGAAGAGGTGAATATTTACCCTGGTTGTGCCTCACATAGAGGCTTGTGTTCATACCTGGACACCATGGGTTAGGAAGAGCACTAATGAGCTGGAGAATGTCCAGAGGAGGTCGATAAGAATGGGGAAGTCCTCTAAGGAACAGGAAATCCACCACCTGCCAAGACAGGCCAATCTTCTTTATTTTTTTAAAACCCTTCCCTTCCATCTTACAATCAATACTAAGTATTGGTTCCAAGGCAGAAGAGCCATAAGGGCCAGGCAATGGGGGTTAAGTGACTTGCCCAGGGTCACACAGCTAGGAAGTGACTGAGGCCAGATTTGAATTCAGGACCTCCTGACTCTAGGCCTGGCTGCTCCTAGGCCAATCCTCTTTAGATCTTCTGTATTTGTAAGCTTTTCCTTTTATCAAACCTCTATTGACCTCCTTGAAATTTCCTCAGATTCTGCCCTCTGGGGTCAAATAGAACAAGTCTTCCATGTGACAGCCCTTCATAGACCTGAAGACATCCCTCATGACCCTCACTCCATCCCACCAAAGACTTCTCCAGGCTAAACATGCTCAATTCTTTCAACCGATCCTTATTTAGCATAGACTCGGGGCCCTTCCTCAATCTGATTGCTCTCCTCTGGACATTCTTCAGCTCATTGATGCTCTTCCTAAACCATGGTGGCCAGCAATGGATGCAAGTCACCCCTAAGCAATTCAGATGCTGTTGAATCAAATTCTTTCCATAGACAACTCTGCCACTATCCCTGGCTATGGTGCTGACCACCTCCCCTCATTTTGCTCTATGGACTTTGGCACAGCAAAATATATATATTTAAACCCTCTACTTTCTTTCTTAGTAACAACTCTAAGACAGAAGAGTAAGGGCTAGGCAAACTGGGTTAAATGACTTGCCCAAGGTCACAGTTAGGAAGACTCTGAGGCCAGAGTTGAACCCAAATCCTCCCAATTCTGGGCCTGGCATTTCAACCCATTGGGCTGTCTTGTTGCCCTTTAATATGCTTTTCAAAAGATGTAATTGAGTTGGATGCAAGAGAGGATGGCATCTTCCACTCTAGAACACCTACTTCCATCCAAGTTCCCCATGTTTAGGCTCTTAGGATTGAGTTTATTGGTTCAATCTCAGTCTCCTTCTCAACCACTGTTGATGTAATGCCTGGTGCATTAGCTCTACACTGGCTAATTTCTCTTCTCTGGGACCCAGGACAAAGACAAAGACACAGAGATGAGTAATTGGAAAGGATCCCAGGCCCTCAAATATTAGACCATTTCAAGCCAACATACATCCCCCTTATTTTACAAGGTGGGCATCATCCCACCTAGAGCCTCCATCATTAAGTGAAGGAGAGTTTGACACAATGGGACTGAGAGTTTTCTCCTACCATCAGCTCCTTCCCTCCACCCCAAGGTCACTCATAGCAGAGAGAAGATTTGGGGGAGGGATTTGACTGCAGTGATTGGGGGGGGCAGTTTTTCCACTGCAGGGAAAGGCATGGAGCTAGTAGATAGGAGAGCTAAATTGGAGAAGCAGGTCTAACATATACTAGCTTGGGTTGCTCTTTGGGCTTCAAGTTCCTCATTTGCAAAGTCAGAGTCAAATTAAATGGTCTTCTAGAATAGTTTTAACTCCAATAGTCTATGAATCATGCAGACTCTGGGCTGGGCTAGGAAGGAAATCAGGAGCTCTTCGATCTTATGTCTGGGGCCCTCTCATACCGAGGCTTTACTTTATTGGGAATCTTCTTCTGACTGGAGAAAAGATGGGCCAAAACATCCTTAGGCTCCACAGCTAAAAATGGTCCCACTCCCTCAGAAATGAGGCGGAGAAAACACTTGGCCTCAGACTCAGCCCATCCTGCTCTCTGTCTTTGTCTCTGTTACTTTCCTTCTAGATCTGCCTCTTGTTCTCCAGCTCTCTCCCATCCGTTTCTTCATTTTTATGTTTCTTCCTTTCTCCCTATGTATCCCTTTTTCTACCTCTTCTCTCCCTTTGTTTCCCTATATCCCTTTATTTCTCTACTATCTATATTTCTTTATTTAAATCACTCTCTTCTTCCTTACTCAACCTCTCCCCATCTCTCTGTTATCATCCATATCGTTTCCTTCCTCCCCTGTGCCCTTCTGTTTCTCTTATTCCTTCCCTCCTTGATCCTTTTCCCATCTCTTCTTCCTCTCTGTTTCTCTATATCTCTCCCTTTCCTTTCCTTTTTATTTCTGTATAGTCTTTATACCCTTTCTCATTCTCTCTCCTTTCCTCTCTTTCTCCCTCTCCCTCTTCCCCTCTCCTTCCCTCCTTTACCCTTCTCTGTTCCTTTTCTCCTTCCCCATTTCCTCTATCTCCTTTTTCTCTTCCTCCCCTTTCTATTTCTCCCTCTCCCTCTCTGCCTCTCCTTCCTCCCTCTATCATCTTCTTCTCTCCCTCTATTGCTTTTTTCCCTCCCGCTCTCCCACTCTATCCCTCGTCCTTTGTTTGTACAACAAAGCCTGTGGCGGGCAGCAGCTAGAGCTGAGTGAGCTGAGCTGGTAGAATTATTTATGAGAATGTGAGAATGTAGATGAAATGTTTCTGGCTAATAGAGCCAAAATCAGTGGCGCTGCCCCATTAGAGAGGAAACCTCCCCGAGTAAATTACACACGGCCGTAAGTGGGAGCAGTTGTAGTGTTTTTATGACCCCATAAAACTTGGGAAGTTTATTGCTATTGAACAAACCTGAAATCCAATCCTTACAGTTCAATATTGGACAATGATTGTGGTCTGGTACTCTCTGATGCTAATCCAGGGGGGGACCGGGGGCTTGAGCACCCAGGCAGGGAAGCCACTAATTAACTAGACTTGGGACTTAAGGAAGAGATGGTCACTGAACAGAGTGCCCTACTGACATCTGGAGGAGTCATGGGTTCCATTTCCTTCACATTCTATTTACTTGAGAATGGGGGTATGGAAGGGAGAACTCAGAAAGAGAATAGGCCACAGCCTCACTTTCTCAGAGGAAGTCAGCCCAACAGGGCCCTTGGAGAGTGGAGTCATTGTGACTTGTGCCATTTCTTATAACAAATTTTAAGGAGGCCTTGGGAACAAACAGTAGAAAATCAGAGATTGAGGCTGAAGGAAGAGGAATGGCTGACCAGCAGAGAAGGAACAGAGGTATTGGGAAAGAAAGATGTATTGTATTGTATGTATGTATAAACATGTATTGAAATTTGTAAGAGATCAGGACACTCTCAAAATCAATCTGACATTCCTGCTATTTTCCATTCATTTCTTCAATATTTTATCACTCATTCATGCATTTGTTCATTTCACTCCTATATTCACTAATTCATTCATTCTAGTCATTCATTTGTTCATTCATTATTTTTTTCATTTTCCCATTCATTCATTATTAATTTCATTATGAATCACAGTATATGAATTCAAGTCCCCTGGCCCAGATGAATGACATCTTCAGGTCCTGAAAGAACTGACTTATGTGAAGACTGAGCTACTATCAGAGAAAGATCATAGGAAACATTAGAGATACTGTAAGACCAAAGAAGGAAAAATGTCCTGATTTTCAAAAAGGGGAGGAGAGCAGAGCCAGAAGGCTTTAGGCCAATGAACTTGCCTCCAATTCACAGGCGAATGGATCATTAAGGACATTGGCCAACATCTAGAAAGGTAAGCAACTATCACCCAGAAGTTCATAGCTTCCCTAAGAGCAAATCATGCCAGACTAACCTCCTTTCCTTTTTTGACAGGATTATTGAGCTCACAGATGGGAGAATGCTGTGGATGTGATTTACCTAGATTTTACCAAAGCTTTTGTTAGAGTATTGGCTTTTATTACTATGGAGAAGATGGAGAAGTTCACTAAAGTCCTCCCAAATCTAAGATGTTGCACTTTGCAGTTTCAGTTACTCATGGTCTAGGTGGGCAGAGTGAAGCAAAGGTCTCCTCTCCCTATGCCAGAAGTCTGCCCATAGCAGTGTCTGCCCATGTATGTATCAGTTTGTTGTAGGTAGATACTTCTGGTTTTTTTTCTTCTGTTTTTATTTAAAGGATTTTATTAGGTTTTTGTGGGGAGGTAGGAGCATAGTACTGTATAGCAAAGTTAACAAAAGAATTAAGATTAAAACAGGAATTGTCTATATAGGGTTAGATGTTATTCCCCATTTCAGGCACCCACTAGGGATTCTGGAATATAGCCCCCTGAAAATAAGGAGGAGGGAGGCTACAGTATAGTACTGTAGAATAATGCACAATGCATTTTATTATTACTATGTTTGATGGTGATAATACCTGATTGTATTTTATTTATCAATTAAATTTTATTGGGGGGGCAGCTGGGTAGCTCAGTGGATGGAGAGCCAGGCCTAGAGATAGGAGGTCCTGGGTTCAAATCTGACCTCAGACATTTCCTAGCTGTGTGACCCTGGGCAAGTCACTTGACCCCCCTTGCCTAGCCCTTACCACTCTTCTGCCTTGGAGCCAATACACAGTATTGACTCCAAGATGGAAGGTAAGGGTTTAAAAATAAAGAAATAAATTTTATTATAAATATGTATGTACAAGAAAATAATATTATATATGTGGTCAGCAGATGTTCACTTATAGCCATGTTAGGTACTGGAACATATCCCCATGGGTACAGGGACCCCACTGTAATGCCATCAGATGGATTCAGAACTGGTTGGACGGTCCAACTAAAAGAGTAGTTACAGATGGTTCAATGCCAATGTGGTAGGAGATGTCCAGTGGAGGGCCTCGGGGATCTGTGCCTGACCCTTTCCTGTTTAACACTTTGATCCACAATTTGGCTAAAGACACAGACAGGACACTCATCACAGGCAGCTGAGATAGCTAATGCAGAAGATGAAAGGGTCATGAGCCAAGAGGCTAGAGCACTGGGCTGAATCTAAGATGTATTGTAAAAGGGACAAATGTAGGGGGTTTGTTTGGGGGCACAAAAATCAGCTTCACAAATATAAGATCAGGGAGGCTTGGTTGGATGGCAGTGGAGATGAAAAAGATCTGGGGGCCTTAGTGGGCTGCAAGCTCCCTAGGAACCAGCAAAGCAGTGTGGCTGTCCCCAAACTAATGGAACCTTGGACTGCATTGAGAGTGGCAAAGCTTCCAGGAACAGGGAGGGGACAATACCATTGCCCTGTGCCCTACTCATGCCTCATCTGGAGGACTGGCTCCAGTTGAGGGCACTGAGCTTTATGAGGGGCATTGATGAACTGGAGGGGGGTCAGTGAAGGGTCTTCTTTCTGTGTCACATGAAGAATGATTGCAGGAACTGGGGGTGTTTAGCCTGATGAAGGGAAGGACTGTGGTGGCTGAGGGGAACATGATGGATATTTCCAAGTACTTGAAGAGCTGCCATGGGGAGGAAGGATTAGCTTTGATCTGTTTGGTCTCACAGGATAGAGCCAGGAGTGATGAGTGGAAATTGCAAAGAGGCAAATTTAAGCTTGATGTCAGGAAGAATTTCCTAATAATGAGAGCCGTCCCAAAGGAGACTAGACTAATCCCAGTACCTTCCCACTACAAATTATTTATGTATCCTGTATAGAGCTTACTCTGTGTGTGTGTGTGTGTGTGTGTGTGTGTGTGTGTGTGTGTGTTTGCATAGTGTCTCCCCCACTAGCTAGATTGTAAACTCCTTGAGGGCAGGGACTGTCTATCACCTCTTTCTGTATCCCCTGCACTTAGCACAGTGCTTGGCACATAGTAGGTACTTACAATTAAATGTTGATTGATTGATTGATTGGTGAATTTCTCCTCCCAGAAGGTCTTCATGAAAAGAATGGACAGCCACTTGTTTTTGTCCATTATGGTGGGGATCCCTTTGCTATTTGGGTTGGATTAGAAGGCTGAAGAGATCCCTCCCAGCTCTCCAATTCTGTGTAATTAATTCATTTTTGCTTTCATTAGTTTATTAATTCATTTCATTCATTTATTTTTATTCATTAATTCAACAAAAGCTTCCTGATTACCTATGATATGCCAGGGAACTTAGATAAGGAGGTCTTTTATTCTTTTCTATTAAAAAAAAGCTGATTGATGTCTTTTGTTTTATCCCAGACTCATTTCCTCATGCCCCCTACCACCAAAAGAGCACTCCTTTGGAACAAAGAAAGACGGTTCAGCAAACCCAGTCAACATGGTGGCCATGTCCAATAATGCATGCAGCATTCTGAACCAGCAATTCCCCACTTTTCTACTGAAAAGAGGTAGTTGCTTCCTTGCCTGTACTTGGTCTGCCAAGCGATTCTAACGATTACTCAGTGTCGAACTTCCTTGTAGTGTTCCTTTGCCAACCTTCTGCTCTATAAATGAGGAAACTGAGGCCCAAGGAGAAATGCAGTCCTACACTGTTAGTGGTAGAACCAAGACTATTATTATCACATGTGGATTCCATGGGAAGCAGGGCAGGGGCGATTAGTCCCATTTTATAGAGAGGTAAACTAAGTCCCAGAGAGGATGAGTAGTGACTTGTCCTAGGTGAGAAGGGAAGTTAACTTCCTTTCCAAGGACATGTGGAGGAGGAGAAGGAAAGGGAGCAGAATTTTAAAAATGAAGATATTTGGAATTGGAGAAGCAAGAGAAGGAGAAGACCCAGGGCTGAAAGAGAAGTTGGAAGTCCTGGAAAAGAAAGAGAAAATGAGGTTTAATAAGGAGAGACAGGGGCAGCTGGGTAGCTCAGTGGATTGAGAACCAGGCCTAGAGACGGGAGGTCCTAGGTTCAAATCTGGCCTCATCCACTTCCTAGCTGTGTGACCCTGGCCAAGTCACTTTACCCCCATTGCCTAGCCCTTACCAC
The DNA here is from genome assembly GCF_027887165.1 of Monodelphis domestica. NCBI lineage: Eukaryota > Metazoa > Chordata > Mammalia > Didelphimorphia > Didelphidae > Monodelphis > Monodelphis domestica. The sequence continues at coordinate 15,055,178 of NC_077229.1, read as the reverse complement.
TCTTCTGCCTTGGAGCCAATACACAGTATTGACTCCAAGACAGAAGGTAAGGGTTTAAAAAAATAAGGAGAGAGATTCACAGAGAAGGAAAAGGTGGTTGGGAAGTTGAGGTAAGGAAGACAAGTTGGTGAAGAACAAGGCAAGAAGTTAATAGAAGAAGGTATGACTATAGAGGTGTTCATTAGAGACTAACACCCAAACTTGACCACAATAGGGTCCTTTTCAATAACCCTCCATAGCTCCCCTGTGCTTCTAGGAGAGTAAGCTCTGCATTTAGTCTTCACCCTCTGCCTGCAGTCTTCCTTTCCAGGCATCACTCCTTTTTATACCTTCTACATGCTCACCAAACTATATGCTATTCCCTGAATCTGACATTCTATTTTGTTCCTTTATTCCTTTGCCCAGGCTCTGACCCCCTTCCTTCACCCCAAGGCCCAGTGCACGCTTCCTCTTCACCTCCACTTCCAGCTCCCTTCAAGGTTCTCTTATCTCTGGGGCCTTCTCCAAGCCCCCTTAGATGCCAACGCCCTTTCTCTACTCAAATGACTATGTATCTGCTGATTATATATGGCATCCTTCTAGAGGAACTTGAGTTTCTGAAGGCAGGAATGATTTTGACTTTTGTCTTTGGATGCTTTACACAAAGCAAGTGCCTGAAGAAGGCTCAATTGTTTGGGGAAAGAAAGAGCCATTTGGGGAGTCGGAAGCCTTAATCGGTTCTCCAGGGAAGCTACGGAGACACCCAAGAGCTGGAGCCCTTGTGTCCAGTCAGTGTGGAGTGCAAGGAGAATTTTTCAGAGGCTGGCTTTCAATATGGTTGGGTTCCCACAATCCCCCCCCAATAAGTGCCTTTTCTCGATGCTCTAAGGGGAAGCTAGTATAGCCAGCCTTTCTCCAGGCGGTCCAGGAGCATGAAGTGTCCTCTCCCCACTTTTTAGTGTAAAAGGTATTGAATCCGAAGACAGGCAGATTTCTCTCCCAGCTCTAAAACTCTGACCCTGGGAGCCAAGGAGATAAAGGAGGGGATGGAGCCGAGGGGAAACTTGGCAAAATTCCAGAGTGGTTAGCAACTCTCTCACAGTGATTTCTTCCAGGATGGATCCTACAGACTAGCATCACTTCCCTCTCTCACAGAGTTCTTTAGGGGACGCTGGAGAAAGTTTACCTAGATTTGAGCAAAGAACTTCTTCAAGTCTTGTATTGCTCTTTTTATGGAGAACATGGAAGGATGTGGGTTGGAGGGCACACAGCAGGCATTTGATAGCACCTCCTGATGACTGATGGCACAAGTAGGTGGGCTCAAAGCTCAAAGAGTAGCCATGCAAACTTGAAAGCAGGTCTCCAGGGGAGTGCCTCAGGGATCCACAGGGAGCCCCGGATTGTTGTGGATAAAAGCGCAGGTGGCAAGCTCATCATCTATGCGAATGGCACAAAGCTGGGCAATAATTAACACACGGGATCTTGGATCCAAAAAGGTCTCGACAGCCTTGAACACTCTGCTGGAATTAGCAGGATAACGCTGAATGTAGATGCATATAAACCTTACACTTGGGGTCTGAAAAATCAGCTTCATCAGTACAAGATAGGAGAGGCAGTTGGTCTGAAAAAGATCTTGGAGTCTGAGTGGACTCGCTGTGCAATTGACAGATAAGGCAGCCTCAAAATTAAAAGTCATCTTAGGCTGAATTATAGGAGGATGAGGGAGAGGCTAGTCCTGCTGGCAGACCGTGGTCAAACCACATCTGTAGGCTTGTGCCCATTCCATTATAGGAAGGTCATTGATGAGCTGGAGAGTGTCCAGAGAAGGGCCAAGAGTTCCTGATGCAGAAAGATTGGTGGGATGAAAGGGAGGCAGAAGGAGAGGTGTGGGAGCTGTCTTCAGGTATCCTAAGGGCTGTCCTGTGAAAGATGGATTAGCCTTGTTCTGCTGGGCCCTACAAGGGAGAACTGGCCACGAGGGGAAGATGCCAAGAGGATGATGGCAACAATTTCCCATCAGGGAGCGCCAGGGCTGCTCTCCAAGGTGGCCGGGGTGGGAGAAGTCCCTCTCATTGGGGGTTTTCAAGCCAGAGCTGAATCCCCTCTTTCTTGGAATGGTCTAAAGGCAGATGAGCCAGCCTCCACCTCCCCCCATTCACTCTCGGCAGTTCTGGGTCCCAAGGTCCCTATGGCTTGGACGCTTGGGGTTTCTGAGAGTCCAAGAGCCCTAGGAGTGCTGAGACAGCTGACTAAGAGGATTAAGGGAGGACTTCGGGTTTTCTACTCTCTCAGCCTGAAGGGGAAACCCCTGAGACCTGAGTCCAATTGGCAAAATGTTCCAGACCCATCACAGTCCTTCCTGAGACAGCATATCTGGGTCCTGGGGGGAGAGGGGGAGCCGGCACGTGGGCCTGACCAGTCAGCAAATTGTCTACAGCCTCACTCTGAGTCAATGAAGGCCGAGGTCCAAGGGTCTCATCTGACACCTCCTGTTGGGGCAGCTCTGTAGCACAGTGGAGAGGGCCAGGCCTGGAGGCCAGAAGACTTGGGTTCAGATCTGCTCTCAGAGGTATTCCCTTGCCCCAGTGGGTGGGAAGAGGAGAGAGAAAAATTCTTATTTAAAAAATAAAATAAGATAAAAAGAATTTTATACGTATCTGCTCTCAGAAACATCGCCAACTGTGTCACCTGAACTCCATGATCTAGCCCTAACCACTCTCCTGCCTTAGAACCGACTCTCAATCTTGATTCACGTGCAGTAAGGGCTAACAGACGAAGAAAAGGAAAGAAATCTTCTTGCCTGTCCTTCAAGGTCCAACTCAGGTGCCACCCCCTCGCCCCCCAGAGCTCTGGCTAGACGTGATCCTTTTTTCCTCTGACTCCCAAGAACGCCTCAAGTTATCTGCCCCAGTCAGAGAAAGCATCATGTGGAGCCCGTGGAGAACTTCCCTTTCCCTGCACCCCTCACCCATCAGAGCCACCCAGATTCTAATGGCCCCAACGGGACAACTCCCCGCTGGATATAATCCCCCTCAGCCCCATCGGGGAAGTAGCCCAGAGCCCTGCCCCTCTCAGATCCTGCCTGGGACCCACTCTTCCTCTCCCAGCAGTCTTTGGCCGGGAACATGCCTCTTCTCAAGGCTTGAATGGACACGGCTCACCAACATCCATCCTTCCAATAGGATGGTGAAGTGCCGGACCTGACCTTCCGCCCATTGCCACATCTTCTAGTGCCATCTAATCTGCTGTTACCCCCTTTGTCACCAGCCCAGCGCCATGTTTGGACATGTCTCCCCCATCAGGCTGTGAACTCCATGAGGGTGGCCACTGCCTTTTACTTCTTTTAGAATCACCCAAGCATGGCACGTTTGTTGTTCTTGTTCAGTAGTTTCAGTCTTGTTCTGACTCTTTGTGACCCCATTTGGGGGTTTCTTGGCAGAAATACTGGGGCAGTTCTCCATTTCCCTCTCCAGCTCATTTTACAGGTGAGGAAACTGAGGTAGATAAGATAAAGTGACTTGTCCAGGGTCACATAGTTAGGAAGAGTCTGAGACTGGATTTAAACTCATGAAGATGTCTTCTGGATTCCAGGGTTGGCACTCTATCCATTTTGCCTCCTAGTTGCCCTTTGACACATAGTAGGTGCTTAATACATGTGTATTGACTAACTGTCTTGCCTTCCTCTATTCAAGTGTGAGTGCCTTGAGAACAGGGATCGATGGACTTTCTCACGTATATTCTCTGTGCCTCGCACACAGTAGGTGCCTAGGAAATTTTGCTGTTTCATCTGTGTCCCTTTTATGACTCTAAGCACATTCCAGGTACATAATAAACCCATCTGATCCCCGAGGCTCACAGCCCTGGAGCCAACAGGGATCTTATCGGCCATTTAATCCAACTCCTTCATTTCCTAGATGAGGAAACTGAGGCCTAGAGTCATCAGATGACATGCCTTGCATCCCACAGGGAGCAAATGGAAGACTGGATTTGTACCCTCGTCTTCTGACTCTATCAACATTTCCATTATCACTCCATGAGGGCAGGGACACTTCCTAGCCATGACCTAGGCAAGTTAGTTAGCCTCTCTCTGCCTCAGTTTCTTAATTTGTAAAATAGGAATAATAATAGCGCCTGCCTGGTAGGGTTGATGGAGGAACCAAATGAGTTGAGACTGATGAAGCGCTTAACACATTGAAAGGCACCTAGTAGGCGCCATATTAGCCAGTCCATCTCACCACTGACAAGCCCCCATAGGTGGGAAATGGGAAGTATGTCCTCCTGTCAAACTGATATACTGAGAAATGGAAGTATTGCTCCTCATTCTGTCCTCTAGAGCCAAGCAGAAGAAGTCAATTCCCTCTTCCACATGGCAGCCCTTTTGTCCCTCCAGAGACTTGAAAATAAGCGATGGCACCCCTTCCTCTTTCCCCACCTCTTTTCCCCAACCCTTTGTTCCCTGAATCTTCCCCTCTCCAGGCTAACCATCCCCAGTTCCTCTGACCTCAGCTGGTGCACTCCACCAGCCTGGGTGCCCCCTCACTCTTCACTGGAGACTCTCCAGATTCTCAGTGTGGGCTAGTGGATAGAGCACCAGTTTTAGAGTCAGGAAGACCTGAGTTCGAATCTAGCCTCAGATACTTACTATGTGACCCTGGGCAAGTCAGTTCACCCTTTTTCCTTTAGTTTCCTCATCTATAAAATAAGCTGGAGAAGGAAATGGGAAACTATTCCAGGAACCCGAGTGCAATTTATGCTTGCTTGGCATCAATAGGGAATTCCTGATGAGGAAACTTGCTTCAACTGAGTGAGAACATTTTCTCTGCAATTTAGACTTAGAACATGACCAGGGAGTGCTGAAAAGTGAATGGTGACCAGGGTCACACAGGTATGGGAGGCAGTACTTGAACTCTGCTCTTTTAGCCTCTAAGGCCAGTTCTCCTTCTGCTCTACTAGGCTGCCATGTTAGATTAGGTCAATGCCTGAACCTTTTTGGATCCTTCCTCTCTTTCCCTTCCAGCTTTATTGCATGGGCAAATTGGGTCAGCATGCTGCCATCTCTGCCATTGTTCAAGTTACCCATAAAGAGGTTCCATAGCATGGATCCCCATGGCCCCCCATTAGAGACCTTCTCTTTCCATCTTTCCCCCAACAATTACATGGGAGACTTTGCTACAATCTGAGTACAGAGTATCTCCAGCCACCTCCTGGACTGCATTAGTACCTTGGCCCGAAAAGGAAATGATGTTGGTCTAATGAGATCTGTTTGAAAGGAAGCCAGGTTGCCTTTTGGTGATCGCTGCTTCCTTTTCTATTATTTCACTAGGCATCCCTTTAATGATCTTTTCTGGGCTTTATCAGGAACGGAAGTCACACTCCTTTGTATATAGCCCTTTGCCAGTCCTATAGGGTCTTTCCTGTCCTACATGAACCTCTGTAGCTCAGGATTCATGGGAGAGGGGGCACCTGAGCTGGTGTTAATTTGAGAATGGGGTCATACCAGCTTGAGAGTCATTTTTTAAATATTCAACTTCTTTCTTAATTGCTACCAAGTCAGTTCCAAGGCATCAAAGAAATAAGGACTAGGCAATTTGGGGTTAAGTGACTTGCCCAGGGTCACCCATCTAGGAAGTATCTGATACCAGATTTGACCCCAGGTGCTCTCAACTGCAGCCCTGGTTCTCTGAACCACCTAGCTGTCCCCAAGAAAGCCAATTGTTAAATTTTGAGAATTTGTCTCCCGGAAACTGAGAAATAGTACCTGGGCTTTATCTTTTGATTTTGATTTATCTTTTGGCTGATGATACAACTTAGGGAAGTTTCTGTAGAAAATGTTAATAATGCAGAGCAAACTTAAAAGTCTATCTTGTGGGCATTTTTGGAGGGAGGGAGGGAGGGAGGGAGAGCTAGTTGTTAAACATTTACCAGCACAGTCCTGTGGGAATGAAGAGAAGGTTCTTCCCTGGGGATGATAATGATGATTAGAATGAGGAAAAAGAAGAGGAGAATCATGGTCATTCCCATTTAAGGCAGGTAGAGTCCTTTCCCTGCAACCCAGATAGAAGTTCAATAGTGAAAGGCTTGTTGAGCTCATTTTTCAAAGGAGTAAACTGAGACCCCAAAAGTTAAGTGCCTGTCCCCAGTGAGAAAGAGGCAGAGCAGAGAGCTGAGCCCATGACTCAGCACAAGACCCCTGAGGTCCCCCTTCCTGAGGTCCAGCTACAGAACTTGGCCTGATCTGCCTACAGAAGACGGAAAATGATGGCAGGCTTCAATTATTTCAAGGGCTGCCATGTAGAAGAAGGACTCGATTCCCTCTGCTTGGCCCTGGGGGAACAGCTAGAAACTGAGAAACATATTCAGGATTGAGAGAAGGAAAAGCTCCCTGAGGGTCAGAGCAGCCCCTATGTAGCATGGGCTGCCTGGAAAGGTAGTGAGCTCCCCATCACTATAGATCTTCAAGCAAAGGCTAGATGGTTCCTGGTGGGAAGCATTGTAACAGGAATTCCTGCTCACATTTGGGTTGGATCTTTTTGCTTGTGATTCTGGAACTCCAAAGTCCTTCCAGTGCCAACACTCTCTGATCTAAGGTCTCTCCCAGTTCTGATATTTTTTCTCCTCCCTTTTTTAGAGTTGTAATGATCTGGGTTCAAATCTCACTGCAGGCAACCCCAGGTATGTGGCTTTCAGCCATTCTGTTTCTCTCTGCTGTGCCTCAGTTTCCCCTTCAGTTTAATTGTGGATCCTAATAGCCTCTACTTTCCAGGGTGGCTGTGATGATCTGATGGGATGGAGGGTTTTTAACAGGAGCTCTGCTTGACTGGAGACCCTCACCCTGACGATTCCTGGGGTTTACACTAATGACCCAGCCTCAGTGTCCCATGAGCTTTGGAAGTCATCAGCAAGGAAGTGGTGGGATACTGATGGGAGGGAGGAGGAGGTGGCCAGGCCCTGGACTCCCAGGCTAATAGCCAGCTAGTGTGAGTGTGAGAGTATGTGCTGTGACCCCCTGGGAATGTGCTGGGCACACATGGGAAGTAAGTCGGGGGCCTGGGTTTGAATCTCCCCTCTGATACTTACTGCCTGTGCCCTGGGGCACCCCACTGCTGTGGGATGGGCCAGCCTCCCACAGGGAATGGGGTCTTGGAGGTGGGATGGTGTCAGCAAAATGATGGATGGGACACAGCTTTCTCATTCAACCCACAGCACAGGTTTCACAGGATAAACTACTCTGCCTTGGCTGAGGCCTGGCTTTATTTTATACCCTCATGATCACACATTTATTTGTCACACAGTTTCATTCTCAACATACATGTTTCCATAGAACCTAACAACAGACAGGAAGCCTAGGGAGATAGTCAACAAAACATTGTTGCTAAGTACAGGATCAGAGGGTAGAATCAACATGACCCAGATATAGGTTAGGGAATTCAGAGCACAGATTTGCCAGAAATTTTTAAGCCTAGAAAAGAGGGTCCTATCTAAGTGGGTATATAAGAATCCTTAGGTTTAATTTTGTAAGTGGGCTCTCCTGGTAATATCCTGGGGGGACAGAGTGGGACATCTGTATTAACCCTGCAAGCATTTTGCTCTCATCTATTTTTCCTGGGGCTAAGTAAGAATAATAATCATAGAAATTCCAATAATAAAGGGATGGTAATAAGGAAAGTCACTTGGGTGGGGGGTTTCAGTGGGTGTTTCCATCCTTCTTGGGGGCTGCTTTGCAGTCCCCGGTTTCCATGTGGACCATGTCAAACAACATGGTCTTTGATGGCTCCCGGCACCCCACTCCCACCAGTTTCCTCCTGAGGTGCAGAGGGTTTGAAGACCCTTCTAGTGTTAGGGTTCAAGCATCTTCACTTCATCTCCCTTGACCTCAGTCTCCTCCTCTGTGAGTAAAGGGGCTTTATCCCTTTCCATGTTGTCTTCCTGCAGACACAGAAGCAAGCTCTGGCTGAAGAGGGCCCTTGCCCTTCTCAGTCAATCACCCAACAAGAATTGCCCAAGGGTGACCCCGTCTTTGTCTCCCAGGGCCCAGGAGGAGGCAGCCTTGAGCTGAGCTCATGGAGCCCACACCTGGTGGGGAGCCAACCTGCAGTCCTATCAGCACTTCATGACCTCCAGTCTCACAGGAGGAGGATTTTGGGGAGACATCCCTCCCCATGGCTGTTGGTGGCAGGGACCTAGGAAGGGGTCATTGGAATTAGACTTGGTCAGAGGGGAGGGAAGGAGGGCACTGCAGTCAAAGGGCTCAGCATGAGCAAAGGTGCAGAGGTGGGATAGCACAGAGGGCAGATTTGTCTGTAGGCTCCCCTACAGTGATATAAGCTAAAGCATAAACTTAAAGCTGAAGAGGTCATTGATTATAGAGCCATAGAGTGATACCTGGAAGGGACCTCTGAGGCCTTCTAGTCTAACCCCCCTTTAAACAGATGAGGAAACTGAGGCAGGGGGTGAGAAGTGATTTGTCCAAGATCAATCAGAGACTGGATCCTGACATCATATAGCTAGAAGGGACCTCTGGGGCCATCTAAGTCAACTCCTTGCATTTTACAGATGGGAAAACTGAGACCCAAAGGGGCTTAGTGACTTGTCTAGAGGTCACATAGCTAGTAAACACCAAAGGCAAGATCTGAACCAGGCTCTGCCCCTGGAAGTCATCAGCAAGGAAGTGGTGAGACGCTGATGGGAGGGAGGAGGAGGTGCCCAGGCCCTGGACTCCCAGGCACACATGGGAAGTAAGTCATTGTCTCCTCTGTATCCTGAGCAAAAATCTAGAATCTGTCTGTGTGCTCCTCACAGGCTTCCGTGTGATTCATATTTTACAGAAGTTTGTGGTGAGATCCATGTGCTCTTAGTAGGCCTCTGCAAAACCCCACATGCTCATAGGACATTCTTTCAAGACTTAAGTGCTCACAGAGGGTCCCTGAGATCCATATGCTTATAGCAGGCCTCTGAAAACCATGAGCTCATAGTAGGCCCCTAAAAAATGCATGTACTTGTAACAATCTCCTCATCCCCAAGCTCTGCCTTCTTCCCCTTCTCCCCTCCTTCCCTCCTCTGCTATGGCATCTATGAGGTCACAGAAGACTATTGTGAAATGGTGAGTGTCCATATAATCCATGTGCTTATAGCTGACCCTCCATTGGGCCTTTATTGTCACAGAAGTCTTCCATGAGATGCCTGGGCTTGTAGTAGTAGGTCTCTTCCCACAGTCCACATGTTGACAAGAGATTCTCTTAAGATTTAAGAAATATTCACAGCAGGTCCCTGAAACCCATAGGTTCATAGCAGACCCCTGTGAAGCCCAAGTGCTTATAGTAGGCCCCTAAAAGATCCACATGCTTATAACAGGGCAATTCTATTGTCCTAGCAGTGTTCTATGAGATCTCTGGGCTTGTAGTAGATCTCCCTCTCATCCATGTATTCACAGCAGAACCCCCTGAGATCCAAGTTCTTATAGTAGGTCCCTGTGTAAGATTCATAGGATCATAGCAGACCCTTGTGTAACCCAGGTGCTCATAGTAGGCCCCTGAAATATCCATGGGCTTATAACAGAGCCCCAGGGGAATCGGTGCTGTCCCATCAGTCTCCTGTGACATGCTAGGGCTTGTGGCAGACCTCTCCCTCACCCCTGTGCTCCTCGCAGAGCCCCCTGAGAGCCAGCTTTTTAGAGTAGGTCCCTGAGATCCAGGTGGCACATGCAATTAGCCTCCCTAGCACAAGTAGCCTTCCTTTTCCCCCAGAGGGGCCCCGGGCAAGCCTCTGCCTCAGCTGTGGCTGTGGGCATCTCCTTCCTTGACCTTGGCTGGCTCTGTCTCCCCCAGCCCTCCCCACCCCGTCCTCCTCCCCCAGGCGGCCTCCCTGATTTATAGCTGAGCAGGGATGGAGATTTTCCCCACCTGACACGGCTCCTGATTTAGGTGGCTTCCCCAACCTGACGGATCCCAGAGACGCGGCCGAGCATCTTTTACGGCTCCCAGCCCGCACCTGCTTGCCTGCAGAAGGATGACTTGTGACTTTCCCCTCTCCCTGGCTCGCTCGTGATAGGAGCTGAAATGCAATCAGCCAGAAATGTTGCCACCTGAATTATGTATTTAAGAGTGGGGGTGTTCCTGGGGATCAAGCCACTGTGGCTGTCCTCGCCCCCTCCCCACTGTCCATGTCCTCTCCTCCCTTCGATTCCCACCTCCATCCTTTACTGTCTGGGTGACCCTGGGCGAGCCCCTTCGTGCCTCAGTTTCCCCTTTTGTCGCTGCATCTGCAGGAGAGCCATCAGAAAGAGGAAATGGAACAAGAGCGCCCCCTCCCTGCTGCCCATCCCGGGGCCTAATTATGCAAAACGGAGAACCACCAGGCATTTATCTCTTTCTCGTTTTATTAGACAGTGAAAGGAGGAAAGGCGGAGCTGCGGAGGATGAATAATTTGTCATCGGACAGAAAACCAGGAGAGAGAGCCCCAAATGGCTGACCAGGGCCGGGGGAGCACAGGCAGCCCCAGGCCTCCCACCCACTCCACCAGGTGCCGGCTCTCTCCTCTGGAGGGGGCCGCATTGGCATGACCAGAGACAGAGGGGGCAGTTAGGTGGCACAGTAGATAGAGGCAAGAAGCCCTGAGTTCAAATCCAACCCCAGACATTTAGTGAGTCAATCACTACACCCTGCTTGCCTCAGTTTCCTCATCTGCCAAATGAGATAGAGAAGGGAACGGTGAACCCCTTCATATCTCTGCCAAGAAAACCCCAAACCCTGCCTGCCTCAGTTTCCTCATCTGCCAAATGAGATAGAGAAGGGAATAGCGAATCGCTCCTGCATCTCTGCCAAGAAAATTCCAGATGGGGCCATGAAGGGTCGGACGGGTCTGAAAAGACCGAACAACAACAGTCTCCGGGAGGCAGGAAAGCTCCGACCCTACAGAACCACAAAGCCACGGAAGCTGAGTCCCAGCTCAGGGTCCCTCGGAGGCGCCATGACACCCTCCTTCCTTAAGTGCCTGGAGATTGCGGAGCTCCTGCCTGACAGCAGCTGGGCAGCACCAGTGGCTCGAGTGTCCGGAGGCTCCTCGGTGTGCCTCCACGAGGGGCCTTGACCCCAGCCCATCCCCCAAGGTCCAGAATGGGGAAAGGACTTGCCCAAGGTCCTACGGTAGAACGGGAGGCGGGGATGGTGGAAAGCCCACGCTGGAGGGCGGATTGAATTTGAGACGGGACTCTGAGGGACGAGCCGAGTCGGGCAGAGCCCGTAAACCCGGGAGAACGGGAGGCCGTGGGTAGGGCTCCTGGGGAACACGGGCAGCTTCGGGGGAGGACGTCTAGTTGGAAATGTCCGATGGGAGCCTGGCCGCGTGTGTGGTGAGGAGGAGCCTGCTGCGGTGGGACCCCCCCAGGAGGGAACGCCCCTGCTCCCTCCCCTCCCCCCTTGCTTCCTTTGGGTCCGCCATCTTCCTTTCTGGCTCCCGCTGCTCCGGCTCTCTCAGAGCGCCGGGCGGGGCTCGGGATGCACTTATTTATTTGCATTTTTATGAAATAGAATCTCTCCGGCAGCTCCCAGCATCCCCCGGGGCGGGGGGGGGGGTCACGGAGGTGACATTTAATGCTGAGGAAGCACCGGGCGAGGAGCCCTCGAGAGCGCGCCAAGGTCACGCGGCCCTCCGCCGCCCCCCCATCAGGAGGGCTGAGCCACAGAAGGCTCTGAGGGAGACGGGCCAGCCCAGCCCCTCACAGGACGGATGGGAGCACTGAGGCTAAAGGGGAAAGGACTAGACCGGGGGGACTCGAACTCAAGCCCGAGGCGGAGCAGCTTCTCCCGGTGCCCCTCAGGAAGAGCCCCTGGGCCCGATTCCTGCTTTATCCGCTGAGGGTGGTATCTCTGGGGACTCAGTTTCCCCATCAGTAAAATGCGAAGTCTAAGGCCCTTCCCAGCTTGGTCGCTCTCCTTCCCTTCGATAGCAGGGCCCTGTGGGAGATCCCAAGACCCCAGGGGTGGGGCCTCTGGGCCCAAGAGAACCAGCTGGAGCCCTTCCAGGCCTGGTGTGGGCTAGGCTTTGGCCGCTCCAGGGGCAGGCGACGGGCAGAGGCAGGGCCTGCTTTGGGGCCCACTCAGCGCCCTCCCCCACATGGGGGAAATAAAGGGAGCTGGGAAGTGGCTCTCTGTGATCCGGAGTCCCGAACCTGCAGTCCTGGGCCCTGAGTTCAAATTCTGACTCTGCCCCTTGTCTGCCCTTCCCCTCCCTGAGCCTCAGGACCCTCCACCACAGAATGGGGAATCCAGATGGCCTTTCAAGACCCCTTTAGCTCCTGATCCAGGGTCCAAGCTTCTGGGTATCTGCGCACAGTGGGACCACACTGCTTTACCTCCTACTCACGGGCCTACCCAGCCAGGGACCCGGGACAGCTGGGTCTTTCCTCAGCTCAATGTTTGATCCTTTAGAATCCCGGAGCCCTTTTTTCCTGCATTTTCTGGGCAGGGGCCTGTCTTGAGGGTCCAGAGAGGGCCCAGGGGTGGGGGGCCAGGCAAGGCGAAGCCCCCCATGTCGGCCTGTCCAGCCCCCTCCCAGGCCTCTCCTCCGGAACTCTGGGGGTGCAGAGGCTTACGGACACCAGTGGAAGCCCCGAGAATCCATCTGTGCGCCCCCAGCTCCCCCCAGGCCCGCAGAGCCTTTCCAGAAGGTCCAGCCCGACACCCCCTGTTTGTTTTCAATTAAGAATTGTTTAATAAAGTTCCGAGTTTTCCCTGATAGACCCCCTCACCGAGCCGAACCTCGGCTTAATCCACTTAGCCCCGATCTAATATAAGCAGCTTCCCGGCTTTCTAAATAGAATTAATCCAATTTGGATTAGGGGGATTAGAGAGGATGCCCAGAGAATGCACTGCCCCCCCCAGCAGGAAGGGGCGCTGCTCTCACACCGGGACACCCTTCCCTGTCCCCAGCCCTGGTGCGGCTGCTCCCTGGATCTGGGACCTCCAGGCCCCGGCTGCTCAGGTGAGCCCTGGGGGAGGGTGCCGGGCGGGCTTCCTGTGTCTCCTGGGCTGGCCCCCCTCCGCGGGGGGGCTCCCTGGCTCTGTCCTGGACCCCTCCTCCCTCTGCCTCTCCCTCTCTCTTCCTCTCTCCCTCTCCTTCTCCTCTCTCTCTCTCTCTCTGTCTCTCTCTCTCCCTCTCTCTCTCTCTCTCTGTGTCTCTCTGTCTCCCTGTCTCTCTCTCTCTCTCTCCCTCTCTCTCTCCCTCTCTCTCTTCCTCTCTCTGTCTCTGTCTCTCTCCCTCTCCTCCCTTTCTCTGTCTCTTGCCTCTCCTCTATCTGTCTCCCTCTCTTTCCCTCTTGCTTTCTCTTTATCTGTCTCCCTCCCTCTCTCTGTCTCTTTTTTCCTCTCTGTTTGTCTCTGTCTTTGTTCCCCATGGCCCCCTGCCCCTCTCTTTGCTTCCACAGGATGCCTCTGTTCCTGTCTCATCCTGGAACTTCCCTGCTCCATCTTGCCTCCACTCTGTCTTTTCAAATTCTGATTATCGTTCAGGGCTCAGTTCAGGGAGCACCTCTTCCATGAGGACTTCCCTGATCTACCCTCCCCACCAGCTGAAAGTGTTGTCCATGTGATGGGATAATCATAAAGGTCAGACTCGGGGCCCCATTGAGTCTGTCTTGCCCACTCTTGCTGGGGCATCACAAAGCTGGTGGTCACCAACCCCAGGCTCATGAGATTGAAGATGAACCTCTCCTTTTACAAAGGAGGCCCAGGGAGAGATGGGGGCCTTCCTGAGGCCAGGGGGTCCAAAAACGGCAGATTCACAGCTGGGTCCCCTGACTCGGACCCTCAGCACTGATGCTACTTGCAGGGGCTCTGGGCCACCCGGCTCTGGTTCCTTTCCCCAGGGTCCAAGAAAGTCAATTTGGAATGGAATTGATGGATAGGAGCGAAACCAGGCAAATTGATTTTTTCCCTTGAGCCCTTAAACTCTATTCTTAATCAACCAGATCAACTACTCCGGCCTCTGGAGTGGGAGGGAGCAGAGAGCAGGCAGCCGGGGGCCTCCTCTCACATGCCAAGGATAGTGCCAGGCCCTGGGCCAGTGGCTGGGCAGGGGGTACCTCTGGCAGAGCTCCCAGGAGCCCAAGGGCTGTCTGGGTGTAGAGTGCTGCTTGTGGACAGTGTGGGACCATATGACAATGCCCAGCTTTGCCAGCCTGGCCTAGGGGCAGCCATGCCCCAGCCCAGCTCCAGAGCCCACTCTGTGAGGACCCCCACCTGCCACTGCCCCGGAGGACTCAATCTGGAGTCAGAGGATTTGGGTTTAGTTCCCACCTTTGTCTTCGTCCAAGTCTACAGTGCCCTTCTCTAGGCCTAAGTCTCCTTATCTAGAAAATGGATTTGCTATTCTCTAAAGTCCTTTCCACATCTGGAGTTCTGTTGTAAGCACTTAATAAATGTTTTTCCTTTCCTTTCTCTCACTCTCTTTTCCTTCCTGCCTTCCTTCTTCCCTTCCTCCCTCCCTTCCTTCTTTCCTTCTTTCCTTCCTTCTTTCCTTCCTTCCTTCCTTCCTTCCTTCCTTCCTTCCTTCCTTCCTTCCTTCCTTCCTTCCTTCCTTCCTTCCTTCCTTCCTTCCTTCCTTCCTTCCTTCTTTCCTTCCTTCCTTCCTCCCTTCCTCCCTCCCTCCCTCCCTCCCTCCCTCCCTCCCTTCCTTCCTCCCTCCCTCCCTTCCTTCCTCCCTCCCTCCCTCCCTTCCTTCCTCCCTCCCTCCCTCCCTTCCTCCCTCCCTCCCTTCCTCCCTCCCTTCCTTCCTTCCTTCCCTCCTTCCCTCCTCCCTCTCTCCTTCCTTCCTTCCTTCCCTCCTTCCCTCCTTCCCTCCCTCCCTTCCATCCTTCCTTCCTTCCCTCTTTCCCTCTTTCCCTCTTTCCCTCCCTCCCTCCCTCCCTTCCTTCCTTCCTTCCTTCCTTCCTTCTTTCCTTCTTTCCTTCCTTCTTTCCTTCCTTCCTTCCTCCCTCCCTCCCTCCCTCCCTCCCTCCCTTCCTTCCTCCCTCCCTCCCTCCCTTCCTTCCTTCCTTCCTCCCTTCCTCCCTCCCTCCCTTCCTCCCTCCCTCCCTTCCTCCCTCCCTTCCTTCCTTCCTTCCCTCCTTCCCTCCTCCCTCTCTCCTTCCTTCCTTCCTTCCCTCCTTCCCTCCTTCCCTCCCTCCCTTCCATCCTTCCTTCCTTCCCTCTTTCCCTCTTTCCCTCTTTCCCTCCCTCCCTCCCTCCCTCCCTTCCTTCCTTCCTTCCTTCCTTCCTTCCTTCCTTCCTTCCTTCCTTCCTTCCTTCCTTCCTTCCTTCCTTCCCTCCTTCCCTCCTCCCTCTCTCCTTCCTTCCTTCCTTCCTTCCCTCCTTCCCTCCTTCCCTCCCTCCCTTCCATCCTTCCTTCCTTCCCTCTTTCCCTCTTTCCCTCCCTCCCTCCCTCCCTCCCTCCCTCCCTTCCTTCCTTCCTTCCTTCCTTCCTTCCTTCCTTCCTTCCTTCCTTCCTTCCTTCCTTCCTTCCTTCCTTCCTTCCTTCCTTCCTTCCTTCCTTCCTTTCTTCCTTCCCTCCTTCCTTTCTTTCTCTTTTTCTCTCTGCCTCTTAGCTAATTAAGAGTTAATTAATTACTTAGACTAATTAGAGATTTTTGGTAAGTAGGAATAGTTGGTTGATTGGAGAAAGAGAATTGAGGGATTACTGTAAGAAGTCAGCTAGGACCTTCCTTCCCTCCCTCCCTTCTTCCTTTTCCCTCCCTCCCTTTCTCGCTCCCCCCGGCCCCCCCCCCATTTGAAGGGCCCTTCTAATTCTACCACATTGTTTTTGGACCTCTGTCCCTTCTTCATTAAAATAGTACTTCCAGTCTGAACAGGGAAGAGAATAAGCATTTGTACAGCACCTACTAGGTGCTATTATATATCATTTGATCCTTATAACAACCCTGCAAAGGCAAATGATATTATCATCATCTCCAAGCTACAGTTGAGGAAATAGTGGCAGAGTCCACGCTCAGAAAGCTAGGTAGTAGTTGAGGCTGGTTTTGAACTCAGGTCCGGTTTGTCTCCAGGCTTAGGGCTCTAGCCACTGCACCCCCTGGTTGCCTCAAAGGGGATTTGCAAGAATGAGTTCTGCGAATCTCCCAGCAATAAGAGAAGTAGGGGCTGGAGTTAGATTTCCCTGCCCCCTCCTGGGGTCCCCCTGCAGGATTCCTACCCCTGGTGCTTCCCCTGGGGGGGCAGGGGTCTTCCCCTGCCCCTCTGGGGTGGATGGGGCTGGTGAGGCTGACCATCCCGTGTGGTTCCTGCCCCCTCTTGGGTGGCTGTGCTAGGGGCACCTCCCTCTCTCCAAAGAGGCAGCCAGAGCAGCAGTGGGCCATTGAGCAAGTGCCTGGGGGTCTCTGGGCCTCAGTGGGGAGGGTCTCTCGTGGTGTTCCACGAAGGCAAAAGTTCTGGGCCAGGAATTAGCTCCTAAGGGTGGGGGGGGGCAAAAGATGGGTTTGATCTCAAGTCAGCCCCTTGGGAGCCGGCCCATTCCAGCAAACAGCAGGTGCGCCTTCATTTGTCATTTGAAAAGCCCCTCCGAGCCCCCCCCCCCAGGTAGAGGAGCAGCCCTGCCCTCATTCCGGAGGGGCCGGAGCTCCCTGAGCGCCCCTCGTTTCCCAGAGGTTGGGAGAAGCAGAGGAACAGCAGGAGAGGCCCAAGGAGGAGGGGAATAAAGCCATTCCAAGTGTGGAACCCCAAACCCTCCCCTTCTGTCTTAGGATCAGCCCTAGGTTGGCTTCTAAGGCAGAAGACTGGAAGGGAGGTGAAGTGACTTACCCAGGGTCACACAGCCAGGGAGGCCAGCTTTGGAGGAAGACCGCAGATCTCCCGGTCTGGCTTCTTGGAGCAGACGCTCTGTGGCGGGGCTCAGCTCTTGCCCGCAGGGAGCTTGTATTTTCCTGGGGATGCGGCACACACCAGGAAGCAGTAAGTGGGACCAGATGGCCGCAGACGGGAATATTGACGTGATCATTGTTTCCAGAGCCAGAAGGTGTCCTGGCGGGAAGATGGTGGGACGGCGGGAGGATGGGAGGGATGGACGAGGACCACGGAAAGATCTGGGTGTTTGCGCTTTCCCCTGGCCCGACAGCGCAGCCCCGGGCGGAATTCCGGAGCCGGCTCAGAAGGAACCTCCTGGAGTCTCTCTGGAGGAAGGGCGGGGCAGAGAGCTAAAGGCGGGGAAGTCCCGGCTCCCAGCTAATGGGCTGGATCGGATGGACCGCCTGATCTAACGGCCAAAGGCTCTGCGCTCACGCGCCCAGCCTGTGCCCAAGAGGCGGAAGAGAGCCGATTGTTAAATGTTTACACCGCGGAAATCGACTAGTGTTCCAAATCAAGGCCGGGTTTATCGTTTTGTTGAACGTCTAGACTTAAGTAAGGGATGGAGGAATTGAGAACAAGGCAGATTAAATTTGCGAGTGAGTGTGTCCCTCTATGTGACTGTTTCAACTCCTCCCGCACACTCCTAGCCCCAGGATTATTAGCTGGCAGCTGAGGAGGGAGGGTTAACGAGTTCCGGGGTTCTTGGCCACTTGGGCTTTTCCCAGTTCATAGTTTAGCAAATAGTAGGGCTGTCTGCCTTGGAGCCGGGAAGAACTGCCCTAGAGACCTTGGGAAAGTCATTTCCCAACACTCCCTGGCAGCTTTCCAAAACTAGCAATTGCACTGCAGGCGTTTGTCTACGCTGTTGCTGTTGAGCCGTTTAAAGTCATACCCAGCTCTTTGGGACCCCATTTGGGGTTTTCTTGGCAGAGATACTGGAGTGGTTGGCTATTTCCTTCTCTGGCTCCTCTGACAGATGGGGAAACTGAGGCAAAGGGGTTAGGTGATTTGTCCAAGATCACACAGCTGGGAGGTGTCGAGGCCAGTCTGAAGACTCCTCCTGATTCCAAGCCCAGTGCCCCTGCTGCCCGGATGCCCTTATCTCCAGTCCCAGTGGGGAAATCTCAAGGCTGGGCTAAAAACAAGAATGGTCCTAAAGGTAAGAAAGAGGCCCGACCTGCTGACCAAGGGACTTTGTGAGGGGTGGGGGGGGAGGTATGCATAGCCATGGCCCCAATCCTTGAATTTGGGGCACCCAAACCCATCAGACGCCTGGGCAGAGGCTGCAGGATGCCCTGGGCTCACTGCTCTGGGATGGGCAGACTCTTCCTGGGGGAAATGGGCCCCCAGGGCTCATGGTCAGGGCCCTAGTCTGGCTCCTTCAGGTTTCCCCTTCCAAGCAGAGGCTGAATGACAGTGACGTGGCCAGGCTGGTCCCAAAGGCTGTGTCACAACAGGGAAAGCACAAGAGTCTTCATCCGGGAGAGAGGGGGGACGGGAAAGCCTTAATCACCAGGAAGAGAGCAGCAATGGGTCAGCCAACATTCATGAAACACCTACTGTGTGCCAGGCGCAAGTGATGGGGATGCACAAAGAGGCAGAAGAGGATCCCTCTCCCGGAGGAGCCCAACAGGGAGGCACGGAGGCCACGTAGGAGCAGACTGCACACAGGATTAATCAGGAACAGAGGGAGGCGCTCCAAATAGGAGGAAGCCCATTGAAGATGTCTGAGAGGCCGCTGGAGAGGAGCCAGGGGCAGTCCGCAGGGAGACTGGGGCAGGAAAGGCAGACTTCCGAATGCTCGGCAGAGCTGGAGGGAGGGAGGGAGTCCGGAGGGCAAAGAGAGGGGTCTGGACAGGATCATGAGGGCGACAGAGGAGGACCAGCAAAGGAGAGGTCAGAGAGGGAGGAGGAGAACCAAGAGAGTGGCCAACCATGGTAAAGGCTGCAGAGGGGAGAACGAGGACCGAGGAGGATCTGTAAGAGATCATTAGTGACTGTGGAGGGAAGAGAGATGAAGTCGGAGTCCAGACGGGAAGGGTTAAGGAGAAAGTGCGAGATCTCCAGAACCTGGATCATTGCATTGATTGGGGTTCTCAAGTTTGTGGTTGAAAGTTGCAGTTATTTTCTAAATTGTCTTCCTTGTTCTTCTCAGTTCACTGTGCATCAGTTCATAAAAATCTTCCCAGGTTTCTCTGGAACTCCTTTTTCTGAGGATCCCCTTTCTTAAAGCAAGACCCGCAATTAGCCACTTCGTGTTTCTATCCTACTAAACGGTATCCTCATGCATGAAGAACCTCTTTCTAGGCAGCCCACGTGCTTGGGGCCTTACAGGGCTGGGGAGGGGCCGGGCTTCTCCTCCTCCTCCTGATTCTCTCAGAAGCATCTCCAAAAAGCCATCGTGTGCTCTGAAGTCGGAAGGAAGAGATCCTGGAGGGAGTCGGCAGCCAGTTATGACTTCTCACTACCCAGGAAAAACCCACGAATCTTCATGGCAGAAGGTAAGTGTCAAGGGACAGTTCTGCATGTTCTGGAGGGTAAGGAAGAAGTTCTTGTCCTTGGCTTGAATGAGGCAGAACGTACCTAAAGTTGGGGGCTGCTCAGGGACTTTGTTTAGTGTTTAAGTCATGTAGGATGCTTCATGTCCCCATTGGGGCTTTCTTGACAAAGAAACAGATGGTTTGCCATTTCCTTCTCCAACTTATTTTATAGGTGAGGAAACTGAGGCAAAGAGGGTTAAGTGACTTTCCTAGGGTCACACAGCTAGGAAGTGTCTAATGTAGGAAGTCTTTATCCCCTGGCCACCTAGCTATTCTATAGGAAGAACTACATAGGAGTTAAATTCCCACAATACACGTGACGATGGGGCTAAAGCAGAGTTACACTCGGGCTTTAGGAGTCCTGGCTGGGCTCTGTGGAAGCCAACCATTTGGGGTGTTGGTGCCCAGACCCCCCCCAAGTATGACACTTAAATTAGTTCCTCTACTAAAAGTATTATATTTTTAGAGGTTTATTAAAGATGATTAGAAATCAAAGAGACAAATCAATGAGCCACGTTTCTAGGGCTGATAAGCCCATCCATACTCTACATCTTGAGAGACGTGTGTGCTTAGAAGTGGAAGCTGAGAGACCAAGTAGGCAGTAAAGTCAGTTTAAATACAAAGTTTGTTCTTGGCCCAGGTGGGGATCTCAGGTGAGATTATAGGGCATTCTGGGAAGTGCCAAGGACTTCTGGGGATTGAAGTCTGGGGCTCACATCTCCATGTTTACACAAGGCCAGAAAACTGTTCAAGGATAGGTCTCAAGTCAGTTGCTATGGAAATCTTCATGATGCCGTAAAGGCTCTGTATAGGAGCGCCCTCCAGCACCATCACTAGGAATTTTGCAATCATAGGCAAGTCTACAGGATACTGCCAGCAGTTTCCTATTTTTGTCAATTATTCTTGACAATTAGGTGTTGAAACTCAGTTATTTCTACCTGCTGATGGAGGAGAAATACTGTTAGAACCCTTGGATTCTGCTGCCCTGGTACAAAGGCTCCATTGCCCAGCCCTAGTTATGTCTCTGGCTCTGCCCCATCACCCCATTTAATCCGCAGCGCAGCCCCAGGGCCAGCACCTCTGCGTTATTATTCTTTCCATTCTAGACTGGTGTCCCAGCTGTCATTTCAGCGATGCAGGCAACTATCCCCTCCATCGCTGCACCCCCCCCCCCAACCCGTTTGTAATACCCTGTCCTGGAGAGCTGCCTGGGCCCCCCAGGGCAAATGACAGGACCCTGGTGTCCTAGATTTAGGGCCAGACGGGACTGCCCAGGCCAGCGAGTCCAACCTTCTTACTCTTGATGAGAAAATAGGACCAGAGAGGGGAAATGACTTGTCCAGAGTCACCCGGTCAGTGTTTGTTGGAGGCAGGGCCAGGGGTGTGCTGGAGTCAGCTGATTGTTAAATTTTCAGGACTCTGGAAATTCACACCCTGAAACATGGCAGATGCTACAGATCAAGGCTCAGTTCATTTCTGGTTTTGTTGATCGTCAAGACTTAAGGAAAGGATTAAAAATAAGAGCTTGGAGACTTCCGGTTACGATGGCGGCTTAGAGAAAGCTAAAGTTCAGATCTCCGGAAAACCCTTCCCTACCGATCTCAAACGATAAGCTCCTAAGGCGCCGAAACTCAAAACGATCAACAGCACAGACCCTGGGAACCCTCCTCCTGGACCTGGACCCGGTTCAAAAGGTACGGCTCCCCTTAAAAGCCAGAACCCGAGATCACTCGGACCTCAGGGGTAGGAGCGCAGAGTCCAAGGCTCCCGGAAGCCGCAGCCCGGCCGGGCTCAGAGAGCAGAACCCTCAGGGCCTTCTACAGTCCCGGTGAAAGTTACTGCCTGGGGCTTCCGCTGCAGAGAGCTGGTCGAAACAACAGCAACCCTCAGGGCGGGCAAGACAGCCTCAAGGGCTGGATCCTGCTATCCAAGTCTCAGTGAAAGTCCTTGCCCGGAGCTTGGGAAAGCTGCAGCCCATCCCCCCCGCAGGCCGACGAAACAGCCTCACGGCCAGCGATTCTGAAGGCAACTTCCGGAAAGCGAGCCGGGGGGAGAGTGTGGCCTCGTGGTCCGACCCTTCCATTCCAGTTCCAGTGAGGCATATTCAGTTTAACCCAGGGAAAGCTCATAGAACTATCTGCCCAGGACTAAAGCGTCTGAACACCAGACAGAGACAAGAAAAACTAATCCTCCACATTCAGAAATGGCAAACTCCACAGAACCACAGAAGCCCCAAAATACCAAGAAAAATAAGAAGAAAGGGGCGACTTTGGACACATTCTATGGAGCCAAAATACAAAATACAGAGCAGACAGAAGATAATATAAAAGAAAATGCTCCAAAACCTTCCAAAGGAAATGGAAACTCTCCACAAACCTATGAAGAATTTGAATCAGAAATGACCAAAAAGATGGAAGCCTTCTGGGAGGAAAAGTTGGAAATAATGCAAAAGAAATTCACGCATCTACAAAACCAGTTTGACCAAACTGTAAAAGAAAACCAGGCTTTAAAGGCCAGAATCAGGCAGCTGGAAGACAACGATCGTGTAAAAGAGCAAGAATCAATAAAGCAAAGCCAAAATACCAAGAAATTAGAAGAGAACATAAAATATCTCACCGACAAGGTGATAGATTTGGAAAATAGGGGGAGAAGGGATAATTTAAGAATAATTGGACTCCCAGAAAAGCCAGAAATAAACACCAAACTGGACATGGTGATACAAGATATAATCAAAGAAAATTGCCCAGAGATTCTAGAACAAGGGGGCAATACAGCCACTGACAGAGCTCACAGAACACCTTCTACACTAAACCCCCAAAAGACAACTCCCAGGAATGTAATTGCCAAATTCCAAAGCTATCAAACAAAAGAAAAAATCCTACAGGAAGCCAGAAAAAGACAATTTAGATATAAAGGAATGCCAATCAGGGTCACACAAGACCTTGCAAGTTCTACGCTGAATGATCGTAAGGCATGGAACATGATCTTCAGAAAGGCAAGAGAGCTGGGTCTCCAACCAAGAATCAGCTACCCAGCAAAACTGACTATATACTTCCAAGGGAAAGTATGGGCATTCAACAAAATAGAAGACTTCCAACTTTTTGCAAAGAAAAGACCAGAGCTCTGTGGAAAGTTTGATACCGAAAATCAAAGAGCAAGGAATACCTGAAAAGGTAAATATTAAGGAAAGGGGAAAATGTTATCTTCTTCTATTACTCAAACTCTCTTCTATAAGGACTACATTTATATCAACCTATGTATACTAACATGTGGGGAAAATGTAATGTATAAATAGGGGGTAAAGAAAGACCAAATAGAATAATCATTCTCACACAAAGATTCACATGGGAAGGGGAGGGGAAGAAAACTCCTATAAGAAGGAGAGGAAGAGAGGGGGGGGGGTTACTTAAACCTCAATCTCAGGGAAATCAGCTCTGAGAGGGAAAAACATCCAGATCCATTGGGATCTTGAATTCTATCTTACCCAACAAGGGTAAGGAGAAGGGAAAACCAAGGGGGGGAGGGGGAGAGGGAGAACAAAAAGGGAGGGAAAGAGAGGGGGGAGGGGGAGGGAACAAAAAGGGAGGGACTAAAAAGGGAAACATCAAGGGAGGGGACAAGGGGGACTGTTTCAAAGTAAATCACTGGACTAAAAGGTAGAGCCGAAGAAGAAAAGGTTAGAATTAGGGAAGGCAATCAGAATGCCAGGGAGTCCACAAATGACAATCATAACTTTGAACGTGAATGGGATGAACTCACCCATAAAACGTAGACGAATAGCAGAATGGATTAGAATCCAAAACCCTACCATATGTTGTCTTCAAGAAACACACATGAGGCGGGTTGACACCCACAAGGTCAGAATTAAAGGATGGAGTAAGACCTTCTGGGCTTCAACTGATAGAAAGAAGGCAGGAGTGGTAATCATGATATCTGATAAAGCCAATGCAAAAATAGACCTGATCAAAAGGGATAGGGAAGGTAATTATATTTTGTTAAAAGGGACTATAGACAATGAGGAAATATCATTAATCAATATGTATGCACCAAATAATATAGCACCCAAATTTCTAATGGAGAAACTAGGAGAATTGAAGGAAGAAATAGACAATAAAACCATACTAGTGGGAGACTTAAACCAACCATTATCAAATTTAGATAAATCAAATCAAAAAATAAATAAGAAAGAGGTAAAAGAAGTGAATGAAATCTTAGAAAAATTAGAATTAATAGACATATGGAGAAAAATAAATAGGGATAAAAAGGAATACACCTTCTTCTCAGCACCACATGGCACATTCACAAAAATTGACCATACATTAGGTCACAGAAACATAGCACACAAATACAGAAAAGCAGAAATAATGAATGCAGCCTTCTCAGATCACAAGGCAATAAAAATAATGATTAGTAATGGTACATGGAAAACCAAATCTAAAACCAATTGGAAATTAAACAATATGATACTCCAAAACCGTTTAGTTAAAGAAGAAATCATAGAAACAATTAATAATTTCATCAAGGAAAATGACAATGGCGAAACATCCTTTCAAACCTTTTGGGATGCAGCCAAAGCGGTAATCAGAGGTAAATTCATATCCCTGAATGCTTATATTAACAAACAAGGGAGAGCAGAGATCAATCAATTGGAAATGCAAATGAAAAAACTGGAAAGCGATCAAATTAAAACCCCCCAGCAGAAAACCAAATTAGAAATCCTAAAAATTAAGGGAGAAATTAATAAAATCGAAAGTGATAGAACTATTGATTTAATAAATGAGACAAGAAGCTGGTACTTTGAAAAAACAAACAAAATAGACAAGGTACTGGTCAATCTAGTTAAAAAAAGGAAGGAAGAAAAGCAAATTCACAGCATTAAAGATGAAAAGGGGGACAGCACCTCCAATGAGGAGGAAATTAAGGCAATCATTAGAAATTACTTTGCCCAATTATATGGCAATAAATACACCAATTTAGGAGAAATGGATGAATATATACAAAAATACAAACTGCCTAGACTAACAGAAGAGGAAATAGAATTCCTAAATAATCCCATATCAGAAATTGAAATCCAACAAGCCATCAAAGAACTTCCTAAGAAAAAGTCCCCAGGGCCTGATGGATTCACCAGTGAATTCTATCAAACATTCAGAGAACAGTTAACCCCAATACTATACAAACTATTTGACATAATAAGCAAAGAGGGAGTTCTACCAAACTCCTTTTACGACACAAACATGGTACTGATTCCAAAACCAGGCAGGTCAAAAACAGAGAAAGAAAACTATAGGCCAATCTCCCTAATGAATATAGATGCAAAAATCTTAAATAGGATACTAGCAAAAAGACTCCAGCAAGTGATCAGAAGGATCATTCACCATGATCAAGTAGGATTCATACCAGGGATGCAGGGCTGGTTCAACATTAGGAAAACCATCCACATAATTGACCACATCAACAAGCAAACTAGCAAGAATCACATGATTATTTCAATAGATGCAGAAAAAGCCTTTGATAAAATACAACACCCATTCCTATTAAAAACACTAGAAAGCATAGGAATAGAAGGGTCATTCCTAAAAATAATAAACAGTATATATCTAAAACCAACAGCTAATATCATCTGCAATGGGGATAAACTAGATGCATTCCCAATAAGATCAGGAGTGAAACAAGGATGCCCATTATCACTTCTACTATTTGACATTGTACTAGAAACACTAGCAGTAGCAATTAGAGAAGATAAAGGAATTGAAGGCATCAAAATAGGCAAGGAGGAGACCAAGTTATCACTCTTTGCGGATGACATGATGGTCTACTTAAAGAATCCTAGAGATTCAACCAAAAAGCTAATTGAAATAATCAACAACTTTAGCAAAGTTGCAGGATACAAAATAAACCCACATAAATCATCAGCTTTTCTATATATCTCCAACACAGCTCAGCAGCAAGAACTAGTAAGAGAAATCCCATTCAAAATCACCTTAGACAAAATAAAATACCTAGGAATCTACCTCCCAAGACAAACACAGGAACTATATGAACACAACTACAAAACACTCGCCACACAACTAAAACTAGACTTGAACAAATGGAAAAACATTAACTGCTCATGGATAGGACGAGCCAATATAATAAAAATGACCATCCTACCCAAACTTATTTATCTATTTAGTGCCATACCCATTGAACTACCAAAATACTTCTTCACTGATTTAGAAAAAACCATAACAAAGTTCATTTGGAAGAACAAAAGATCAAGGATATCCAGGGAAATAATGAAAAAAAACACACATGATGGGGGCCTTGCAGTCCCTGACCTAAAACTATATTACAAAGCAGCAGTCATCAAAACAATTTGGTACTGGCTAAGAAACAGAAAGGAAGATCAGTGGAATAGACTGGGGGAAAGCGACCTCAGCAAGACAGTATACGATAAACCCAAAGATCCCAGCTTTTGGGACAAAAATCCACTATTCGATAAAAACTGCTGGGAAAATTGGAAGACAGTGTGGGAGAGACTAGGAATAGATCAACACCTCACACCCTACACCAAGATAAATTCAAAATGGGTGAGTGACTTAAACATAAAGAAGGAAACCATAAGTAAATTGGGTAAACACAGAATAGTATACATGTCAGACCTTTGGGAGGGGAAAGGCTTTAAAACCAAGCAAGATATAGAAAGAATCACAAAATGTAAAATAAATAATTTTGACTACATCAAACTAAAAAGCTTTTGTACAAACAAAACCAATATAACTAAAATCAGAAGGGAAACAACAAATTGGGAAAAAATCTTCATAGAAACCTCTGACAAAGGTTTAATTACTCATATTTATAAAGAGCTAAATCAATTGTACACAAAATCAAGCCATTCTCCAATTGATAAATGGGCAAGGGAAATGGATAGGCAGTTCTCAGATAAAGAAATCAAAACTATTAACAAGCACATGAAGAAGTGTTCTACATCTCTTATAATCAGAGAGATGCAAATCAAAACAACTCTGAGGTACCACCTCACACCTAGCAGATTGGCTAACATAACAGCAAAGGAAAGTAATGAATGCTGGAGGGGATGTGGCAAAATAGGGACATTAATTCATTGCTGGTGGAGCTGTGAACTGATCCAACCATTCTGGAGGGCAATTTGGAACTATGCCCAAAGGGTGCTAAAAGAATATCTACCCTTTGACCCAGCCATAGCACTGCTGGGTCTGTACCCCAAAGAGATAATGGACACAAAGACTTGTACAAAAATATTCATAGCTGCGCTCTTTGTGGTGGCCCAAAACTGGAAAATGAGGGGATGCCCATCAATTGGGGAATGGCTGAACAAACTGTGGTATATGTTGGTGATGGAATACTATGATGGAAGAATAAAGTGGAGGAGTTCCATGGGGACTGGAACAACCTCCAGGAAGTGATGCAGAGCGAGAGGAGCAGAACCAGGAGAACATTGTACACAGAGACTAATACACTGTGTTATAATCGAACGTAATGGACTTCTCCATTAGGGGCGGTGTAATGTCCCTGAACAACTTGCAGGGATCCAGGAGAAAAAAACACCATTCATAAGCAAAGGATAAACTATGGGAGTGGAAACACCGAGAAAAAGCAACTGCCTGAATACAGAGGTTGAGGGGACATGACAGAGGATAGACTCTAAATGAACACTCTAATGCAAATACTATCAACAAAGCAATGGGTTCAAATCAAGAAAACATCTAATGCCCAGTGGACTTACGCGTCGGCTATGGGGGGTGGGGGGGGGAGGAAAAGAAAATGATCTATGTCTTTAACGAATAATGCTTGGAATTGATCAAATAAAATATATATTAAAAAAAAAAGACTTAAGGAAAGGAGGGGGGCAGCTGGGTGGTTCAGTGGATTGAGCATCAGGCCCAGAGATGGGAAGTCCTGGGTTCCAATCTGACCTCAGACACTTCCCAGCTGGGTGACCCTGGACAAGTCACTTGACCCCCCTTGCCTAGCCCTTACCACTCTTCTGCCTTGGAGCCAATACACAGTATTGAGTGTAAGACAGAAGGTGAGGGTTTAAAAAAAAAAGGACTTAAGGAAGGGGTGGAGAAAATGATAATAACTCAGCATCCTCTGAAAAGGCATCTTCTGTACCATCCAGAGAGCCGATGGTTAAATGTTTGCCATCACACACTGGCCAGGAGGGGAAGCCAACTTGTGCTAAACTCCTCCCATGACCATGGGACGGTGAGAGACTGTCCACCCAGAGCTGCCAGGTGTCAGAGCCGAGCATCCCACTGCGGACTTCCTCTCCCTCAGGCAGGAAATGGCCTTCTGGCACTCCCCGCCCTGCCCAAGGGGGCCAGAGCCAGTCCTGGGACTCAGCCTGGAGGGGGGCAGGGCGGGAGCCCCGCTGCTGGCCCTGAGTTATGAGCTGTCTTCTCTGTCTCATCCGTCCTTTTCTCCATCTGATGAAGCCGGCTCTGCCTGGGCCCGGGCACGACTAGGCATCACTGAGTCTGACCTCGCTCATAAATCTGGAGAACTCACGGCTCAGAGTGGCTCCCACTTGAGAATTGGTGTTTTCTTGTCTTTATAACCACCAGGTTCCTTCCTTCGTCCCTCCCTCCCTCCCTCCCTCCTTCCATTCCTTCCCTCCCTCCCTCCCTCCCTCCCATCCCTCCCTCCCTCCCTCCCTTCCATCCTTCCTTCCTCCCTCCCTCCCTCCCTTCCTTCCTTCCTTCCTCCCTCCCTTCCTTCCTTCCTTCCTTCCTTCCTTCCTTCCTTCCTTCCTTCCTTCCTTCCTTCCTTCCTTCCTTCCTTCCTTCCTTCCTTCCTTCCTTCCTTCCTCCCTCCCTCCCTCCCTTCCATCCCTCCCTCCCTCCCTTCCATCCTTCCTTCCTTCCTCCCTCCCTCCCTCCCTTCCTTCCTTCCTTCCTTCCTTCCTTCCTTCCTTCCTTCCTTCCTTCCTTCCTTCCTTCCTTCCTTCCTTCCCTCCTTCCCTCCTTCCCTCCCTCCCTCCCTCCCTTCCATCCCTCCCTCCCTCCCTCCCTTCCATCCTTCCTTCCTCCCTCCCTCCCTCCCTCCCTTCCTTCCTTCCTTCCTTCCTTCCTTCCTTCCTTCCTTCCTTCCTTCCTTCCTTCCTTCCATCCTTCCTTCCTTCCTTCCTTCCTTCCTCCCTCCCTCCCTCCCTCCCTCCCTCCTTCCTTCCTTCCTTCCTTCCTTCCTTCCTTCCTTCCTTCCTTCCTTCCTTCCTTCCTTCCTTCCTTCCTTCCTTCCTTCCTCCCTTCCTCCCTCCCTTCCTTCTTTCCTTCTTCACTGCTCCCTGTCTACACTGCCCCTTGCCTACACTGCTCCCTGTCTACACTGCCCCTTGCCTACACTTCCTGGGTGGCCTGACTGCAGCCCCTGCAGGCTCCCGGTCAGTGGCTGGGCCCCGGGCTTGGCTAGAGCTCTGTTCCTGCAGCTTCCTTAATGACCAGTTTCTGAGCACGGCTGGCCTCGGCCAATTTGCTGGTTCAGTTGGCAGAAAAGTCCTGCTGGTGCGGCTCTGGGCAGCCGCCGGGCCTCGCTCAGCCCAGTGAGAACTCTGGCCCTTCCCGCCTGGCTGCTCTCCTGTTCCCGGAAGGGCCCCCATCCACGCTTGCCTCCATCAGGCGGCACTTCAGAGGCACCTCCCGGAGGCAGGGGGGCTGTGGCTGTCTGAACCCCAAAGGGGGCTCCGCAGCTGCTCGGGGTGGCCGCTCCCCCGGATGAGGCAGGCTCTCCGCCACCCACTCGGTGTGGGACGTGGCAGAGGCACCCGATCCAGAGGCAGAGGGCCAGGGATCGACACCGACTCCCCAGTGACCTTGGGCAAGTCTCCTCCCCTTCCGGGCCTCAGTTTCCTCTTCTGTGCAACCAGGGCCTGGACCAGGTGACCTCTGTGGGCTGCCCGTGCTGGGGGCCTCCCCGGGAGGAGCAGAGGCTTCAGAGGCGGTGGCCCATTTCCCAGGTGAGGACGTCGCAGGATCCCAGCCGCGGAGCGTGAAGGGACCTCTGAGGCCTCTGATCCAACCCCTGCATTCCAGATGGGCACACTAGGACCGGCTCAAGCTGGCCTGCAAAGCCTCCAGTTAAATCGGGGCCCCTCGGGGCTTTCCTCAGTTTCCCCTGATGCCATGCTAGCCTGGGTCTATCGGCTGCCCTCCCACATGCCACGCACTGCACTAAGCAGTTTACAGACGAGGGGGGGGGGTGCTTTTATTATCCCCATTTTACAGGTGGGGAAACTGAGGCCAACAGGTTCAGTGACTTGCCCAGGGTCACACTGCTAGGCAGAACTTGAACTCTGCCCACTGAGCCGCCCAGCTGCCTCTTCTGTCATTCTGACGATCATCGAAGGGTTCCCCTGGAGCCGGTCGGGTCACAGGATGTGAGCTCTGGCCCGGCCCTGGGCTGGACTTGCCCCTCCCTGGGCCTCAGTCTCCCCCTCTGTCAGCTCCTTCTCTCAGAGGAGGGCCGGCCCGGGCGGAGGGAGGGCGGCCCTGTGGGCAGCGTCGCTCTCCGGCTCCTCCGGAGGCAGCAGCGGGTGGCAGAGACACCAGACAAGGTGTCAGCTTGGAGGCTCCACTTTGGGAGCTGAGAGGGAGGCAGCTGTGGGAGGTGGGAAGCCGCCGCACCCCCCCCCCCCCCGGGTCCCAGCTTAGCCCG
This sequence comes from Monodelphis domestica, assembly GCF_027887165.1. NCBI lineage: Eukaryota > Metazoa > Chordata > Mammalia > Didelphimorphia > Didelphidae > Monodelphis > Monodelphis domestica. The sequence continues at coordinate 15,025,152 of NC_077229.1, read as the reverse complement.
AGCCAGATTCAGCTTCCTGCAAAGGGCAGAGATGCTCCGAGGCTCCCCGTGCTGCTGTCCGGCCATCGGGCAGCCCTAGAGGAACCCCTGGGCATGGAGGAAGGACCCGGGCAGCCCAAAGAAAGGCTCCAGGGCCACGGACCCCCTCTCTCTGCTTGGATACCTCTAGTGATGGGGAACTCACTACCAACTTTGCAAGAGTTGCCAAGACCTGAGGCTCTAAGGTCGGACTTCCCTCTGACCTGCCCCTTCCTGCAGGCTTTCTGTCTGTGTGCCGCTCTGTCCATGTGGCTCCCCATTCTTCTGAGCCCACTTCCTGCACCCAGTGCGTGACACTAACCGGCCCGGTGACATTGTGCAGAGAGCTCCATCCGTGGAGCCAGGAGGCCAGGGAGTCCGGCTTGTTTCAGTCTCCAACACCCATAATAGCCCAAGACGAGCCCCTTGGCCTCTCTGGGCCTCAGTTTCCCCATCAGTAGAATGGGAGGTGCTATAGATGGGGAGCCTGAATTCAAAGCCTGCCCCTGCTGCTTACTACCTCTTGTCGCGTCATTTACCGCCCTGAGCCTCAGTTCCCCCCTGGGCTCTGGTCTTGGCTTTGCATGGACTATGCGGGTGACCTTAGACGAGTCACTCTCCTCCACGGGCCTCGCTTTCTTCACGTACCGTGTGTGGAGGCAGGGATGGGACTCAGGCCTCCGACGTCCCCCTCCCGAGTGCTCCTCCAGCAACGGCCCCGCCGGGATCGCTCTGGCGGTTAGTCAGCGTCCCTCGTTCTCCTGCCCAGCTCCTCGGGCTCCCTGCCAGCCCCCCCCCCCGGCTCCCCAGGACTGGCTCCCCCACCCGGCAGGCAGCTGGGAAGGCCGCCCCCCTCGTTAGCCCCCATCCATCTCCTGGGTGCCCTTTTCCCTCTCCCCAGCTCAGCGATTCAGAGACGATCGATGGGCCCCAGCGAGCTCCGGGGAAAGGTCAGGCCTGTCGGTTCTGATGGGCGGCCCGCCTCCCCCTCCCGCCCACCCGGGGCCCAGAGCAGCCCGGAACCAGGAGACGGAGCCCGTGGACGCCCTCGGCCCAGCGGGACCCTGGCCCGGGCCGGACGCTCGCGGCTCCGACTGCTGGCAGCAACGACCAAGTTCAGAGCTTGCTCCACTGAGGGAGGCAAGACAGCCGGGGTGCTGCGCTTGAGGGGCACCCGGCTCTGACGCTCCAGGTTTTAGCTGCACAGGTCCCCTTGACTTCTGACATTTTATGTTGTAGGGTCTGTGGTTCCTGCCAGCGCTGACGTTCCAGGTTCTCTGTTCTAAGGTACTAGCTCTGACGTTCCCTGTTCTAAGCCCCTTCCCAGCTCTGTCATCCCCTGTTCTAAGCCCTTTCCCAGCTCTGACATTCCCTGTTCTCAGCTCCCTTCCCAGCTCTGACATCCACTGTTCTAAGCCCCTTCCCAGCTCTGTCATCCCCTGTTCTAAGCCCCTTCCCAACTCTGACATCCCCTTTTCTAAGTCTCTTCCCAGCTCTGACATCCCCTGTTCTAAGCCCTTTCCCAGCTCTGACATTCCCTGTTCTCAGCTTCCTTCCCAGCTCTGATCTTCCCAGCTCTGTTATCCCCTGTTCTCAGCTCCCTTCCCAGCTCTGACATCTCCTTTTCTAAGTTCCCTTCCCAGCTCTGACATTCCCTGTTCTAAGTTCCCTTCCCAGCTCTGTTATCCCCTGTTCTCAGCTCCCTTCCCAGCTCTGACATCCCCTGTTCTAAGCCTCTTCCCAGCTCTGACATTCCCTGTTCTAAGTTCCTTCCCAGCTCTGACATTTTCTGTTCTCAGCTCCCTTCCCAGCTCTGACATCTCCTGTTCTAAGCCTCTTCCCAGCTCTGACATCTCCTGTTCTAAGCCTCTTCCCAGCTCTGACATCTCCTGTTCTAAGCCTCTTCCCAGCTCTGACATCCCCTGTTCTAAGCCTCTTCCCAGCTCTGACATTCCCTGTTCTAAGTTCCTTCCCAGCTCTGACATTTTCTGTTCTAAGCCCCTTCCCAGCTCTGACATCTCCTGTTCTAAGCCTCTTCCCAGCTCTGACATCTCCTGTTCTAAGCCTCTTCCCAGCTCTGACATCCCCTGTTCTAAGCCTCTTCCCAGCTCTGACATTCCCTGTTCTAAGTTCCTTCCCAGCTCTGACATTTTCTGTTCTCAGCTCCCTTCCCAGCTCTGACATCTCCTGTTCTAAGCCCCTTCCCAGCTCTGACATCCCCTGTTCTAAGCCTCTTCCCAGCTTTGACTTCTCCTGTTCTAAGCCTCTTCCCAGCTCTGTCATCCCCTGTTCTAAGCCCCTTCCCTAGTCTGACATCCCCTTTTCTAAGTCTCTTCCCAGCTCTGTCATCCGCTGTTCTAAGCCCTTTCCCAGCTCTGACATCCCCTGTTCTAAGCCTCTTCCCAGCTCTGACATTTTCTGTTCAAAGGTTTCTCCCCCATGACATCCCAGGTCACTCTCAGAAACATGGGAACATAAGAGGCTAAAGGATAGAGCACCAGACATGTAGTGAGGAATCCCTGGGTTTGAATCCTGACTTGGACACGACTTCTTGGCCAAGTCACTTGCCCTCTCAATGTTTCAGCTTCTTCAATGTAGGGAAAGGGGTTCGGACTCAATGTCATCGCAGGGCCCTGGGAGCCCCAGGCCTTGGGGTCTCTCTACACCCCCCTTTTCTGGCGCATCCTCTCAGGTTCTGCATCCAACACTATCTAAAGTACCTTCCAGCCTTGGGGGAGGGCTGAGTGGATCGGAGCGCCCGGGGAGGAGCGGGCTCATGCTTTTTGCAGGGATGCTCCCTCCTGGGGCTGGCTGGGAGAGCAGGGGGTGAAGGGATGCCCGAGTCTCCCGGGCGATGCTTGTGCTCACCCCGTGTGCCTCTTCTTGCACTGGGGGCTCTGGAACTCCAGCCCTGCCTCTCACCCGAGCCTGGGGAAGAAGGAGTCCGGAACAGAGACAGGCACATGCTTGGCACAGCCAGAAATGACATCACTGTGAAAGTCGGGCTGGATGGAGCGTTCGGAGCAATGGTGGGCTTGGAGTGTGGAGCAGGGGGAGAGGCAGGAAGGCTGGGCTGTCTGCTCCCACAGGCCCCGGGGAAGGTGGGAGCAGCTGGTGGTGCTTGGCCAGGGGGGCATCTCCTCCACTCTGTGCCCATGTCCCCCCCATGGGAGGAGCCCCCCTGCTTCTTCCTGGCAGCCTCCACGGCCCCACCCTGTGAGGGGGCCCAGCACAGCCCAAGCCAAGGAGGGGGAGGGCTGAGGAGCAGAAATAGGACCAAGGCAGAGCCCGCTCCTTCCTTCCATCCTCCCCCTCTGCTCACAGTAAAGCTGTTGTCTGTGTTTCCAGGGCAGTGGGGGCAGGCAGGAACCCAGAGCATCCCAGAACCTCAGAGCTGGCAGAGGCAGCTAACGCCACCCCAACCTGAGCAGGAAATCTCCACTGCATCATCCTCGACAAGGGGTCACCCGGCCTCTGCTTGGATGCTTCATTTGACAGGGAGTTCACTATCTACCCAGAGAGCCCATTCTAATTGTACGGTCGTTTTTATTTCCTTCCACCCTTCCCTCCCTCTCTTCCTCCCTTCCTCCTTCAGCCCTTCCTTTCTTCCTTCCTTCTCCATCAATCAAGCACTGGAGATACAAAGAAAAGCCAAAACATTCCCTCTGCCTGGAAAGAGCTCCCATCCAGATTTGGGAGCCATGTGTGTAACTATGTATAGACAAGCTAGAATCGGCATCGAGCTTGGAGGCTGGTCCTGGGCTTGGGTAGGTCTGAGGGACCAGGAGAGGCCTCCTGAGGAAGGCAGGCTTTGAGCTGAGGCTTGAAGGAAACCAGCAGAACCAGGAGGTGGAGATGAGTAGGGAGAGCAGGATGGCCAGGACAGAGCCATCAAGTCAGAGATGGAGCCAGTGAAGAAGAGTACAAGTGTACCTAGATCATAGAGGACATAGAGGGGAGGCGACTGAGAGGTAGGAAGCCAGGGAAGGGAGGCTGGAGCTCAGGAGAGAGATTAAGGCTGGACATCATCAGCATAGAGGTGGCCATTCATTCCATGGGAACTGATGGGATCACCCAGGGAAATCGTATAGAGGGAGAAGAGAAGGGAAGGGAAGGGAAGGGAAGGGAAGGGAAGGGAAGGGAAGGGAAGGGAAGGGAAGGGAAGGGAAGGGCAGGGCAGGGCAGGGCAGGGCAGGGCAGGGCAGGGCAGGGCAGGGCAGGGCAGGGCAGGGAAGGGAAGGGAAGGGAAGGGAAGGGAAGGGAAGGGAAGGGAAGAAGAGGAGAAGAGGAGAAGAGGAGAAGAGGAGAAGAGGAGAAGAGGAGAAGAAGAGAAGAGAAGAGAAGAGAAGAGAAGAGAAGAGGAGAAGAAGAGAAGAGGAGAAGAAGAGAAGAGAAGAGAAGAGAAGAGAAGAGAAGAGAAGAGAAGAGAAGAGAAGAGAAGAGAAGAGAAGAAGAAGAAGAGAGGCCAGCAGGACAGAGCCTGAGAGGATTAGAGGGCACAATCTGGAGGAAGATCCAGCAAAGGAATCCAAGAAGGAGCAGTCAGAGTGGTAGGTTCCCTGAGCCTCCCATCTCCAGGTCTGGCTCTCTATCCACTGAGCCACCTAACAGCCCCTACCCAGGACATTCTTACACTCATGTGGTCTGGACTCAAAAATGGGAGGCTTCGACTTATCGTCTAGCTTCGCTATGTCCTAGCTGGATGACCACGTACAAGATACTTACTGCCCCGGGTCTCAGTTTCCTTGTCTGCAACTGGAAGGAGATTAGATTAAATGATCTCCAATGTCTGCTCCAGCTGGAGATACTGAGATTTGCCTAAGCCCTGCACAGAAGTGACTTCAGTAACCCTGCAATCCTAAAAGCATAATAGAAATGCTAGCTCTTAGTGCCCTAAGTAGGACAGTTAGGTGGCACAGCAAATAGAGTGCTGGATCTGGAGTCAGGGACACTCATCTCCCTGAGCTCAAATCTGGCTTCAAACATTTACTAGCTGTGTGACCCTGGGCAAGTCACTTAACCATGTTTGCCTCAGGTTCTTCATCTGCCAAGTGAGCTGGAGGAGGACATAGCAAACCACTGCAGTATCTTTGCCAAGAAGACCCCAAATGGGATCACAGAGTCAAAAAGGAATGAAAACAAAGTGTCACAGGTCATTTTCTTTCTCTGGGATTTTAGTTTTATCTTCTGTAAAATGGGAGACATGATTCTGGTCCTCACCAACTCAAAGGGATGTTTGAAAATCTAGGTGACTGGCTCTGCTACCTGTCCAATGAGAGCTCTGGAGCTGAGGGTCTCCCAGCCCAGCTCACTGAGACTTTTAGGGACCTGGGAAATCCCTCCTGGCAAACAGAATCAGAGAATGTGACAAGAGATGAGGACCTTGTAGACTAACCCCCAGGGGAAAGGATGCCCAGGGCAGTTTTTTGTTGGACATGCAGGCTGGAGCTTACAGAAGGTTTAGGGCAAAGGGAGTCCTGGCTGCCCTTATCTCAGGCCACTTTGGTCTTGGAGGAGCCCATGTCCAGGTGGGCCAAGGAAAGACTGGCTTTTCTATCCCACAGAACTGAGGACTGGGCCCCTTCTTGCCCACAGGAGCCATTGGACTGTCCTGCCACCTTGAAGACTCCCCAGCTTCCAGGTGAGTCTATGAGGCATTTTTCAAGTGCTGTCCCCAACCCCAAATTATTACTACTCTTCCCTCTCCTCCTTACACCCTGAACTCATTTCATATATTTTGTGGACTTGTCTCCTTTCATCAGAGTATAAGAAAGTTTCATTTTTCTCTCTCCATTCCCTGTGCTTAGCCTATGTCTGGCTCATGGAAGGTAGTAAATGAATGCCTGTCTAATCTTCATATAGATTCAATTCTGCTCTGAGTGGGTAGAGAAGTGGACTCAGAATCAGGGAGAGAGGAGTTCAAATGCTGTCTCAGACATTTACCATCTTTGTATCTCTTCAGCTCTCTCAACCTTACTCTCTTCATCTGTAAAATGGGGATGCTAAATCACCTACCTGTGAATCTTGAAATTTCTTAGACTTGTGAATGTTAAAAAATTCCCCATTGGGGAATTCTCCATTGGGACAATTCCCTATTGGGACCATTCCCCATTTTAAACAGTGATGCTACTTAAATCTAAAATGTGAGAACTCTACTTCACCATACTTAGGCATGCCCTGGGGGAAGATAAAGTGGTAAACCCTTTGCTGAACAATGAAAAGTACTTAAACCTGTGCTTATAGTGAGACAAAAAGTTCTTAAGCCATGCCTATTTTAGGACTAATACAAAGGGGTGCTAAGTACCTATAAAGGTCAGGCAACTGGTGAACTTACATGGGACAAAGAGGTGAGAAACTTACTCAGAGATTCTAGTCTACTCAGGTGTGGATTACTAAAAGGATTAGTCTACTCAGGTGTGAATTCAGAATGGGCTGTCCTTTGGAAACGTCTACTGTGATTGGTAGATGTAAGGACTTAGGGGAGGTGACATAGGAGAAATTGCCCTTTAAATAGGAGCTCAAAAAACATTCTGAAACATTCAGATTGAGGATTGAGCTGGTGAAGTCAGCTGAGATGATGCTGGCCTGGTGTCACTAGAATCCTTGCTTGGACAGATCTTGTGGTGAGTGATTTAGATATAAGGACTGACTGAGCTTTTCTTGTAGGGCTTAGGCCTGGGTTGGCCAGGGCTGCCTGGGCCGGCCTATTCTTTTCTCATTTATTTCCTCTCTCTCTCTCTCCCTCCCTCCCTCCCTCCCTCCCTCTCTCTCTCTTTCTCCCTCCCTCCCTCCCCCCCCCCCCTCTCTCTCTCTCTCTCTCTCTCTCTCTCTCTCTCTCTCTCTCTCTCTCTCTCTCTCTCTCTCTCTCTCTCTCTCTCTCTCTCTCTCTCTCTGATTCCTCATTGTATTATTAATTAAATTCTCTATAAAACCCAGTTGACTTGGTTATATTCATAATTGGGAATATTTCCCTGGCGACCACCTTATATTTGATTTAAAAACAAGACATTGTAGTGAAAACATATTTTCTGCAGTCACAACTTACTCACCCACTCTTATATTTATCACAATTTATATCTTCGACCATTTTAACTCTTACAGTTTATGATTTCCACTCTTTTAAATGTCATATACCCCACAGGAATGCTCTTAGGATCAAAGGAGGTAATATAGCTAAAGAACTCTGTAGATCTTAGCAAACTATAGGTGTGAGCTATTATAATTCATTTTGGTCCAACACATTTAATCATGGAATAACAGAAAAAGAAATATGATTGACAAATTGTTCAGTCATTTCCATTCTATCTGACTTTTTGTGACCCCATGTGGGGTTTTATTGACAGAGATAGTAGAGTGATTTGCCATTTCCATCTCCATCTCATTTGACAGATGATGAAACTGAGACCAACAGGGTGAAATGACTTGCCCAGGGTCACAAAGCTAGTGTCTGAGGTTGGATTTGAACTCAGGAAGAGGAATCTTCCTGATCCCAGGCTTGGTGCTGGATGAACTATGGCACCCACAGCCACCTATTACTTCTACTAGCTTTTAGAAATCACTTCATAACTATTTATTTTCTCATTTCATCCTTACAGTAATCCTGGGGAGTAGGAGTCGTACCATGATTTTCCCTCTACAGGCTGTGACAGGATTTGAATCCAGTGTTTTTAATGCTGGATCATGGTGCCTTGAGGGCTCATTTTGGTCTTGTTGTCCTCATGCACAGTGCCTGGTACATAGTAGGTGCTGATTCAATGTTTATAGAATGAATAAGTGGAACAACCTCACCAGAATCATTCCCCCCCCCCCTCCTAAAAGCAGGGAACAGCACCTCGGGGAGGTCATGAGACTTGCCCAAGGTCCCTAAGCCAGGCAGGGATGAACTGGCATCCTCATTCTTCTCCCCATCAGGCAGCAGGACGTAGCCTCTTGGCCCCCACCCATCCTCCTAACTGAGCCCCATTCCTCTTTGGTCACTTAATTGGAAAGAGGCAGCTCTGGATTTAAATCCCATTCCATCCATTTCAGCTGCCACACTCCCTAAATTGCTAGGGCGGCAGGATAATCAGTTGCTCTGTGGGCCACACAGCTTGCAGCCATTGGGGCCGGGCGGTCAGCCTCCTATTAGGGGGAGAAATGAGATTCTGGGCTTGTGTTCTGCTGGGGGTCCCAAGAGAAGATGGAGCAGCAGTTAGGAAGGAGAAGGAAAGAGAGCTGATCCTAGTGGGCCATTAGTGAGGCCTCTGTCAAAGCCCCAGGATTTAGCCAAGTGGGCATCCCAGAAGCTCTCGATTGGCCGCTTGGCACCAGGTACATTGGCTGCCCAATTGATTTAGTTGCTCCTTTCTAGAAGGGAGACATATGAGCCCTCTGAGGGCTGACTGGATGGAGCTGAATGGAGAGGCCTCTCCTCCCTGCAGTAGCCTGAGGGACCAGTCAACTCCTGGACATCTCTGCCTAAGAATGAGGAGGAAGGAGAAGTGACAGAAAAGGCCTGGAATGAAGTTTGGATTCTAATCATCTCATCTAACAACTTGTTATGTGATGCTGGCAGTCATTCATACACTCTGGGCCTCAGTTTCCCCATCTGTAAAATGATAAAGTCAAAATAGATGGTCTCAGGGGCAGCTAGGTAGCTTAGTAGATAGAGAGCCATGGGAAGTCCTGGCTTCAAGTCTGGCCTCAGACCCTTCCTAGCTGGGTGACCCTGGGCAAGTCCCTTCACCCCTATGGCCTAGCCCTTACCCCTCTTCTCCCTTGGAACCAATATACAGTATCCATTCTAAGATGGAAGGTGAGGGCTTTAATAGATGGTCTTTAACATTTTTCCCAGCTCTGACATTCCCTGTTCCAAGGTCCCTCAGAGCTCCCTCAGTTTGTGGAAGTATTCCTAATCTCAAAGATTGTTTCAGTGGGGAAGAGCAATTGGTAAGTGCTCTGGGGATATCTGAAGAGGGAGAAGTGGCATTGTAAGGGGAGGGGCAGGATGGGGAACAACTTTGGGTCATGATGGCTCCTGTATCATCCCAGGAAGGAAGGGAGTGGTTCCAGCAGGCAGAGAGAGATGAGAGACCATTTGAGCAATGGGGAAGGGGCAGACAATGAATGCACAGGAGAGGGAGAGGGCAAGACCAGGTCCCATAGCATATTCAGGTTCTGTTTGAGAGGGGCATACAGAGAGTTGGGGGGGTATGAGGCTGGAAAGGTAAGTTGGGATCAGACTGTGGAGTCCTGGAATGCCATGCCGAGGAGTTTTCAGACATACCCTAGTGGCCCATAGAGAGTCATTGAGGTTTCTTGAGCTCAGGAGTGCCCCGGTCCAACCTTTGGAGGAGAACGTTGCCCCTCTGACACATGGTCATGGACAGAAGGGGAGGATGCCTTCTTTCCTACCCAGGCCTTGGACATTCCTAAACTCAGCTGAGGCTGAGCAGGTTGGAGACAAGCTACCAGGCAAATGCTAATGCTATTTGGCACTCTCTCGGGGGATCCGGTTCCCTAAGATTGCCTGGAAGTCGGAATGAGAAGCTCCTCGGTGGAAGACTTCAAAGAAAAATGAGGCAGGCAGTGAGAAATGAGCCTGAAGGGGAAGTTTAGCTAATGAAAATCCCCAGCGCCATCCCGGAGTTTGCTGAAAATTACCCACTCCCTGTTACCAAACATATGTGTCCCCTTGATCAAACTGGAGATGAAAGACCAAGCCAAGAGAGACACCCAAGAGAGCCAAGTCTCAAGCAGGGAGATGAGGAGGCTGGGGTCAGTGATGCATGGCTGACAGCCAGAGCATGACCCCCTACACACACACACACACACACACACACACACACACACACACACACACACACACACCTGGGCATGTGGCAGGGGGAACAGGATTGTGTGCTCTGGACAGATTCCTCACCCATCTTATGCCCACAGAAGTCCGCACAGCAGAGGGAGCTGTCCAGCACTCCATGATAGGAAAGACACCAGCACCCCAGAGGAAAATAGAGAAGCCAGTGCTGACATGGGCTTTTGATTCTTGAATCTGCCATATGCCAGATGAGTGACCTCAGGGAAATGACGTCCCTTAAGCCTCAGTTCCCTTTCCTGAAACGACAGGTCATGATATCCCAGAGAATGTAAGCTCCTTGAGGGTAGGGATCATTTTCATTTTTACCTCCTCATGGACTGGCACAATGCTTGGGATATAGTAAGCCCTTCATTTCCCTAAGCTCTTGTTTAATGATTGGCTGAGTACATATGGACATGCTGACCTCTGTGAAGGCAGAGATTGCTTTACTTCTGTTCTTGTACCCCAGCACCTAGCTCTGTGCCTGTCAGGTGAGAGGCATCTAAGGAATGCTTGTTGATTGCTGATTTATATGCATTCAGTTTGTATCTTCTGAGAGAATGCAGACTCCTTTAAGGGCAGGGAGGGTCTCACTTTTGTTTTTGAATTCTTGGTGCCTAATAAATGTGTGTTGATTAAATATATTATATACATTTTTTTCTTTCCATTCCCCATGTCTATCAAAGTTTCTGGCACACAGTAGGGGTTTAATAAATGCTTGTTAATTGCTTTTGATTTTAGCACATGATAAATGTGCATGGTAAGTTCTAAACCTTTAACAAACTGGAACTCTGACTTTATTTATCTTTAATCATTTAATACTCTATTCACCTAATATATTCCCTACCATCAGTGATTCTGATATCCCATCTAGAGGTCAGATGAAACAGGGGATTCCTATAGATAGCAAGGTGGCCCTGATCCACTGGATCTGCTAAAGAAGGAAATAGCAAGCCATTTCAGAATCCTTGCCATGAAAACCCCTAAATAGCTATGGCTCATCAGGTCACAAAGAGGTGACATTACTAAACAACTAAATGACAACTACTTTATCCTGTCCTTTGTAGATGACAAATAGGATACTTCTATTGGCTGATTATATCAACTACCCCACCACCATATTCTAGGGCAGTAATGGCAAACCTTTTAGTGACCATATGCCCACCAAGTGCTAGAGCATCCCCCCCCACAGGGGAGGGAGAAAGCACTCTCATTGGGCTGCTGGGTGGAGGGACGGTCGAAGTGAAGAATGCCCTCAGTGAGTGTTGAGAGGGAGAGGGGAATGGCCTGAGAGTTCTGCTCCCCTTTAGCTCTGCAACTTGTGAGCCACCCACCTTACCTCCTGTGTGCTCCCATTGGGCTGCTGAGCAGAGGGGTCGGTGAGGTGAAAAAATGTTGTCAGGCATAGTGGAGAGGGGGAAGGGAGTAACTCTGCCTGAGTCCCTCTGCCTTTCTAGTATTAAATTCTGGGATGGGGTATGCCCACAGAGAGTGCTCTTCATGCCGTATTTGGCACATGTACCATAGGTTTGCCATCACTGCTCTAGGGCTTCCTTAATGAGATCCACAACCACCCAGAAGAAGTCAACCTCACAATCCACCTAGGAAAAAAATCAAGTGGATGAAAAATGCCTATTGTCTAGATCATAACAAGGAATTGGATGGTCCATCAGACATGCATCTTGGATAGAAATTTCTATTGGTCAATGAATGCTTCTCAAAATGAATATGAGAAAGAGAAGGTTAGAATGCCTCTAGGAAATTATAATAGTACTTTAAGAATTCCAAGTGATTCCCTGCAACAAAAGTCCATTGTTTTTAACACCAATGTTCTTTGCATGACATTATTATCAATCATGGGACACTGAAGTTTTTAAAGAAGAGAAATTGCTAGTGATCCAAAAATAAGTGAAATCATGCATGACATAAATAGCATGCATCACATAGCCAGTAATGACTTGTTCACAAAGTGAGCAAATGGATATCATGCAGAGACATGATCAGAAAAGAAGAGGGGCTAGTCTTGTCTTGAGAAGAAGAGCCATGGATGGAAAGCTGGAGTACCCACAAAATATTAGAGGACGTGGGGGAAGGCCTCTAGCAAGTTATGAGGGGACTAGTGGTGAGAAATCAAAGTGGGAAGGTGTGGATGGATTGCAATCTACATCACTGAGAGGAGGGTGCTATTCATATGAATGAGAACATGAACCCATTGAAGTATTTTTTTTTATAAATAGGCAACTAAGTTGGGTTCTCATCAACTAATGCTGATGAATTTGTGGAAACAACAGCAAGGATCCCTTGATGCTAGTGATCTGAATTGGCCACTTGCTTCAGTTTATCTAAAGTGAATTTTTATTTTGTAGAAAACAGTTGAATTTCCCTGTTTGGATAGTCACAGGTCCAGCCAACCATGCAACTGTCTCATGCAGAATGTTGAAATTTGGCCCCCTTTCCCCAAGCCATATTTTTTTTAAAACCCTCACCTTCCGTCTTGGAGTCAATACTGTGTATTGGCTCCAAGGCAGAAGAGTGGTAAGGGTAGGCAATGGGGGTCAAGTGACTTGCCCAGGGTCACACAGCTGGGAAGTGTCTGAGGCCAGATTTGAACCTAGGACCTCCCGTCTCTAGGGCTAGCTCTCAATTCACTGAGCTACCCAGCTGCCCCCCAAGCCATATTTTTTAAAGTGAAACTTTGTATGTTTTGTTCTGAATTTTTGTCTTCAATAGTTCTTTCTCTGAAGATGGATAGTATTCTTTGTCATACATCCTTCAGAACTGTCCTGGATTATTATATTGCTAAGAGTAGCTAAGTGTTTCACAGTTAGTCATCCTACAATATTACTTTGTACAATGTTCTTTTGGTTCTGGTTATTTCACTCTGTGTCAGTTCATGTAGTTCCTTTCAGCTTTTTCTGAAATCTCCTTGCTCATCATTTCTTGTAGCAAAATAGTATTCCATCACCTTCATAAACCACAGTTTGTTCAGTTATTCTCTGATGGACATCCCCTCAAATTCCAATTCTTTGCCTACACAAAAAAGCACTGCTATAAATATTTTCATACAAGTTTCATACACTAAATATTTTCATACATTTCCTCTTCTTGAGGGGATCTCTTTGGAATTACAGGATCAAAGAGTATGCACAGTTTTTTAACTCTTTGGGCATAGTTCCAAATTGCCTTCCAGAATAGTTGGATCAGTTCACAACTCCACCAATAATGCATTAGTATCCCTTCCAATGTTTATCATTTTCCTTTATTATCATATTAGTCAATATGATAGGTATGAGGTAGTACCTCAGAATCACTATAATTTGCATTTCTCTAATCAAGAGTGATTTAGAACCTTTTTTATATGACGTTTGGAACTTTGATTTCTTCATCAGAAAATCATGTCCTTTGACCATGTGTTAATTAGGGAATGAGTTATATACTAATAAATTTGACTTAGTTCTTTATGGATTTGAGAAATGAGAGCTTTATCAGAAAAATTTGCTGTAAAAATCCCCCCTCCAATTTTTGGTATCTCTTCTAACCTTGGTTACATTGATATTGTTTGTACAAAAACTTTTAGATTTAATATCATCAAAATTATCGTTTTATATCTCATAATGTTCTCTATTTCTTGTTTGGTCATAAATCCTTCCCTTCTCCATAGATCTGACAGGTAAACCAATCTATGTTCCCCTAATTTGATTATAGTATTACCCTTTATGTTGAAACCACAGACTCATTTTGGCCTTTTCTTGGTAAAGGGTGTCCCCCATGTCATATTGTGTAAGATGATATGTGACTCTTAGAAGTGGCCTATCCAGGGTGGGTCTAGGAGTGTCCTATGTGTGAATCCCTTCTGCAATATCAGGATCAGTATTCGGGCTGAAAGAAATGGAGGAAATGGAGGTCTAGAAAGCAAGTGACTTGACCAAGGTCATGTATTTTTTCATATCTTTGTTTGGTCATTTAAGTCATGTCTGGCTCTTGGTGACCCCATTTGGGGATTTCTTGGTAAAGAGACTGGAGAAGTTTGCAATTTTCTTCTCCAGCTCATTTTACAGCTGAGGAAATTGAGGCCATCAGGCTGAAGTGACTTGCTCAGGGCCACATAGCTAGTATGTGCCTGAGGCTAGATTTGAGCTCAAGAAGGTGAGTCTTCCTGACTCCCTGCGTTGAGCTCGATGCACTAGGGCAACTTCCCAGCTGCCTTTAGTGTCTTGGCCCAGAATTCAGGCAAGATTGCCTGACACCTGAGTGGGAAACCCAAGTTGCCCCTCTAGCACAGTGCCTGACACCCAGTAGGTACCTGATAAATGCTTGTTGGCTCATTCATTGAGTCCCTGCTGCCAGCCGGCTGTAAGATGGCCATTGTCATCCCCATCCCCAGCTTTGCTCAGAAGGAGCAAAGGGCAGAGATTGGGGGTCAAGTTGTAGGCTCTGGCAAAGCTATTTGCGATCCTTTATCCCCAAATGCAATGGGGGAAAAGTCCGTTTCTGCAGATTTAGGGGCTCCGTGAAGCTGGAGCTTAGCAGAGCTTTCAAGTTACTTGGGATCACTTGGTTGGTCTCTTTCCAGCACCATGTATACAGTAGAGGCTTAATAAATGCCAGGTAGATGGAATTTTAGTTTTTGCATGAAAGCTTCCATTTCCAATGTACTTTAGCTCTTCTGGGCAAGTAGTGCAAGTTGGATTAAATGCTATTGTCCAAATGCCTCCCCTTAGAGGGGTGACCAAGTTCCAGAGAATGGAAGGGACACCCACGCATTTAATGTTGGAACTAGGATTAGAACCCAGGTCCTTTGAGTGAAAACCTCGTGCCTCTTTAAAGTCACTGAGCTCTGTTTTCCCTAAGGGCACACAGCAAGACAGCAACGATTGCTCCCAACACTCTCAAGAGTCAGAACTGCTCTTCCCTGCTGAGGCGATTAATGAGACTCCAAAGCCCCATGAGGGTGGAATCGATTTCTCTCCGGGGAGTGGCGTCATCTACAAGCTGGAAGCATCCTGGGTGGGGGACCAGGATGGAGAGAGAAGAAGAGACTCCAGCATGGGAGCATCAGTGGGAGGAACTGGCAGTACTTTGGCCAGAAGGCAAGACGGCCGACATCACGGCTGTGGTCTTTGGGGATGGGAAAGCTTAGACAAGACCCTTGTTCTGCTTGGCCCCAGAGGGCAGGACGAGGTGTAATGGGCAAAGCTCTCGGCTCCCTGAGCCTCTACCCTGCCCTGGCTTCTCATACCGGGTGCTGCTTAGATGCTGATGCAAAGAACCCAAGGGAGACCCTAGAGACCAACCACATGCCTTGGGCTGGGGAGCCCCTCGTCAGCTGTTCTTAAATCAGGTAGTCCTGCAGCCTCTCCCCACCACGTTCCTGGGGAAGCCGTGGGGATCTCTGACTTCCTCTTCCTGTGTGGAAGGACATTTGACTTTATTCCTAGCTAAAAGAGTATTCTGTCTGGTTTAGCCTCCTTGTCCTGGAAACACGTTTCACCCTTCAATCTCTTCTTCAGATTGATTATTTCCTCCCAGAATCTCCATTTGAAGAAAAGGATGCAGAGCAGCATCTCATCAATGTCCTCGAACCCAGGACCAAACTCCACTTCTTTAGATGTAGTTTGACAATAGCATAACATCATCATTTGAGCCCGGAGTCAGGAAGACCTGAATTTGGATTCTGCCCCAGACAGTAGTTATGTGACCCTAGGTAAGTCACTTCATCTCTCGGCTTCCTCCTCTATAAAATGAGGGGGGTAAACAAGAACTGGCCTCTGAGGGCCCCTCCAGATTGATGATCCTATTTTATTAAATTATATTTATAAATATTATAATATTTATAATGATATATTATTTTATATAGCATACAATGTGTGTAATTATATAATATATAATATAATAAATTTATAAAATAGTAAATCAATATTATTAAATATTATTTTATTTGATAAAGATTTGAACCCCAACTTTCTATCTTAGAATTGATGCTAAGAAGGCAGAAGAGAGGTCACAGGGGGTGCCAAGAGCTAGACAATGAGAGGTAAGAGATTTGCTCCTATCCCACCGCCAGGAAGTCCCTGGGGCCATATAACCATTATTTTTTAATAAACTAAAGGCATGAGGACGCCAGAGACTTTGGTGCAAACTCATAGCCAAGGAACTTGGGCTTCAATTCCAGCTTGGCTAGTTACTGTCTAGGTGGCCCAATAGACAAGCCATTGAACCTTTCTGTGACTCGGTATCTCCATCTGTAAAATAAGGAGGTTAGACGTGGGGGCCTGTGGGGTCTCTTGAGCTCTCTCCATCTTTAATCCAGTGGGGGCTACATTGCGTTTGATGGGAAAATCTTCAGAGATTTTCAGGAAGTCTTGCCAGTTCCTCACCCCGTCCCCAGCTGCTTTCTGCAGTGATCTGCGCTCCTTTGCGATGGGCTCCATGTAGGCTACTCTTTGGCCACGACAGAGTGTGAGCTCCCTGGGGGCAGCCTCAGGCATTTGGCTGGCCAGGAGAAGCTGGCTGATTGGCTGAAGGCTCATTTCCCAGGATCCAAAGGAAGAAGGATGGCTGAGAGAGAGCGACCTGAGTTTGCTTTGGTAGCCTCTCGTGGTATGGAATTATTTTACTTCATAATTGGGCTTTCTGTGTGCTATTAAACCAGAAAGTCGGCGCCTCTGCCCTTGAGCTGTTTCCCCATCTGTAAAATAAAGGGATCCAGAGTCGCTGCTCTGAGCAAGCTAGGCCACTGGGAGGTGGCTGCCCCGGTTCTGGCTGCACCCCACCGGCTTGGATCGGCCTTCAGGGCCTTCGGTAAGGGATGCTCCGCTTCCGTTCGATGCCACCCTTCTGAGCTGGCAGCAGCGCCCACGTCTCGTGGAGAGACGGGTCCCTGGGGGCGGGAGGGGGCGAGGGAGAGCAATGCTGAGGGGACCTGGGCGCCTCGCAAGGTCTCGGCGGAACGTTGCCTTGGGTGGCCTCGCTTCTCAAGGGCTCCCCGTCAGGAAGTGGGTCAATCGGAGGCCCGGAGAGTTTCCTCCTCCGATGAGTCTGGCCCGAGCCCTGGGCAAGAGCTGCCTCTAATTCCTCTCCTCTGATGGGCAATCATTTGTCTCCGAGTGGAGACTGGCTGAGCTCTAGAATGGGAACGAGCAGACCAGGGTTAGATCTTGGCACTGACACCAGCCACGTGACCCAGGGCGGGCCACTCGGCCTCCACAGGCCTCAGCGGCCTCCTCTGTAAAACGAGGGGGTTGGGACGCCCCGGCTGCCCCTCCCACCTCCAGATTTATGATCCTACTGCAGGGCCTGGAGATGGAAAGACGCGTCTCCCTGAATTCACATCTGGCCTGTGATCCTAGGCAAGTCACTTCACCGTCTTTGCCTCAGTTTCCTCCTCTGTAAAGGAAGCTGGAGAAGGGGGCCAACCAAGAGAACCCAGATGGGGTAACCAAGAGTCGGACCCGGCCTGAACTACTGAACAACAAAAAGGATCCCCCCTTTGTAGTGAGTCACTGGACCTATCAGGCCTTGGCCCATCGCCAGGCATTTATTAAGTGCCTACTGTATGAGCTCTGATTAGTATCCATGGAGAGAGGCAGGTCCTGGTTCTATGGGAGAGGTATCCAAAAAGGGCTCCCTCGCTAAGGAGTGAGCTCCCCGTCATGAAAGGTGTGGAAGACTACATTAGTTGGGGGGGCTGACGGGGTTTGTTTTCTATGGCGTTTTCAGCCCCTTCAAAGCCCCCCAGCGTCCCCCGGAGGCCCTTCTCAACTAGGAGGGATGGGGAGGGGAGGGGGGCTTTTTCACCTCAGTGCCTGGGCCCAGAATGGCCGCTCTGGAGCCTGGCAGTCTCTGCCTCGCTTCCCTAGAAAGCATCCCACCCCTCCCCACACCAGGAGTGCGCAGGGGAGCAGGGAAGGGAGGTGGCTGACCTCCGCGGAGAAGCCAGCGCGTGGGAGGGGAAGGGGCGCCCCTCTCTGACCTTCCCCAGCAGCCCCCCAAGAGACGCTCTGCTGGGGGTCCGCTTCCGGGCCGAGCTAGAAGGATCCGTAGAGACCACCTGGCCCAGTCCCATTTTACAGATGGGAAACTGAGGCACGCTGGCAGTCAAGCATGAAATCCAGGGCATCTGACTCCCAAGCAGGGGAAAGAGCAGGGGCTGGGATGTTAGAGGACCTGCATGCAAGTCGCTAAAGAACCCCTCCTGGGTCTCTGGCGGCAACGAGTCACTCACCACCTTTGGGTCCCAATCCCCTCATGTATAAACCTGCTGGATTTGGAGTCAGGAGACCCTGAGTTCAAATCCTGTCTCTGACATTTACTGGCTATGGGACCATGGGGAGGTAAATGGCCTTCCAAGCCTCAGTTTCTCTATCTGTAAAGTGGGAAGGCTGGAATAGCTGGCTTCTGAAGTCTCTTCCATCTCAACCCTTTGATCCTGCCTCGGATGCTTTCCAAGCTGTGACTATCCAGAGGGAGCATCATCGCCTTTCTCAGCCTCTGTTAACTTACGTGTAAAATGGGCACGTTGGATTAGATGGCTCTGAGTGCTGTGCTGTCAGGAAGCCAGCTCTGCCCGCTGCCCGCTGGGTCAGGCAGGACAAGCCCTGGCATCTGGGTGAGCTCCGGCACCCTGCTTTGTGACAGGAGGACAATGGCCTCGGCACCGCCTCTCTCCCAGCAGATCCTGCGTGCTCAGGGCTCTGTCCAGCACGGAGCTGCCATTCCTGGAGTCCTGCGCTCTAAACCTAACAAGGAAAGCAGCAGCCTTTGCTTTTCGGAGCCTTTACCGCTTGCCGCCTTTTTGGGGGGTGTAAATACGATGATTCCATTTCACAGATGCACCCACCGAGGTCCAGAGCCAGGAACTGACTACGAGGTCGCACGGCTGCAATTTGCCAGGCTTTGGTGGCACCCTCTTTGGAGCCAACAGCTCTGCTGAGTCCCACGGCGGGCTGAGACCGCTTGAGAGCCTCAGTTTCCGTGCCAGGACACCCGGGTGCTGGTTCTCCTCTGCCTAGGGTGAGCTCTGTAACCCCAAGTAACTCTCTTTCCTTCTCTGGGCAGGTTTTCTCATCTCCGTGTGGAGGAAGAGATGGCAAAGACCACGTCAAGTCAGCAAGTTGCTTTTTCTCTTAAGTCCCTACTATGTGCCAGGCACCATGCTAAGCTCCGGGGATACAAAGAATGCCCAAAGTCAGTCCTAACGCCGAAGGAGCCCATCATCTAGTGGGGGAGCCAATGTCCGAGCAACTACGTACAAACAAGATAAAGACAAGATCAATAGGGGAGAATCAATGAAGGAAAAGCTTTCATGGGCAGCTAGATGCTGCTGTGGATAGAGCACCAGCCCTGGAGCCAGCAGGATCTGAGTTCAAATTTGACCTCAGATGCTTACTAGCTGTGTGACCCTGGACAAGTCATGTCACCCTATTTACCTCAGTTTCCTTCCCTGTAAAATGAACTAGAGAAGGAAATGGCAAACTGCTCCATTGTCTCTGCCAAAAGAAAAACAACAAATGGGGGTCACAAAGAATTGGACACAACTAATCAAGAGAACAAGAAGGACAGGGAAGGCTTTTTATAGGGAAGATTTTAACTGAGACTTGAAGGACGTCCGGGAAGCCAGGAGGAGGCGACTAGGAGAGAGTGTTCTCGGCATGAGGACAGCCACTGAACTGCCTGGAGGTGGGAGATGAGTGGCTTTTGGAGAAGTAGGGAGGCCAGTGCCACTGGATCAACAGCCAAATGGACTTGCTCAGGGGTCATGCAGCTCACAAGTGTCAAAGGCAGGATTTGAACCCAGGGTTTCCTGGTTCTGGGTCTAGTGTTCTATCTATGACACGGCACCGATTTCCTGAGGAGGAGGCAGGACTTGGTGGTGCCCAAACCAGGAGAACTTGGACAGGGTTGGGGAGTGAGGCTGGGAGACTTGGAGCTCCCCAGAAGCTAGAGTGAGGCTGGGGGCAACAGAAGGAGCCAATGAAAGTCAACAGCGTCGGGGTCTGGCTGGTAATGAGAAATCAATGAAAGAAGAATAGCTGCGTCACGGGGTTCGGGAGCAGCACCCCCAAGCCCTTGCTGGCCCGCATCTATTTCAACAACTCCGCGAGCCTCCTAAGAAGCTGCATGCTGGGATCTGACAATGGGAACTTCATCGCAATGGCCTTGGTGAGCGGGTCTCTGGGGTGCCACCGCCGCTAATTCACATTTTATTATTAGTATTCCCATCTCCACTGAGGATTTCTTTGCTGTGAGAGGACCCAGGGGTCCCATCCTTCACTGGCCAGGGGGGACCGAAGCCCTGATGTCTGACAGGCTCTGACCAAGGCTAAGATTGCTCGGGGAACTTGTGGCCGCCCCAGGATAAAAAGAAGACCTTCTTTAGACCTTAGAACGAAGTTGGACAGCTGCTGGGGAGGTCGGCAGCTTGGACAGAGAGGCGGAGTGCTACAGATCGAGACAGAGGACCAGAGTTCGAATCCCGTCTCTGCATGATCTCAGACAGATTACTTAATGTCCCTGGGCCTCCATTCCCTCTATAAAATGCAGGGATTGAGCTAGATGGCCTCTGAGGCCCTCCTAGCTTTAGATCTAGGATGCTAGGAACATAGATTTGATGAATCGTGTGTCAATACTATGACTTTGGAATGTGGGATGTCAGAGCTGGGAGGGCCCTTAGAACAGAGGATGGCAAAGCTGGCCCTTGAACCCAGGTCTCCAGATTTGTCATCCATCCTGCCCCTGTGGGCTTGCCCAATTTAATCTTACCCTTCAATGATGTCTGTGCAGTAGGAGCAGGAGTGGGAGGCTGTCCGCTTGAATTGCCTCATGAGATCCAATTGTTAAGTTTTCGGGATGAGCATTTACACTTCAGCAATTGGCAAGTGCCACACATCAAGGCTTGGTTTATTGTTTTGTTAAGTGTCTAGATTTAGAGAAAATGTTTATAATGCTGATTACACTGAAAAGTGTGCGTTATGTCCGCTGGGGGCAGGGGGAAGCTGGTCGTTAAATTTTTACCAGCACATCCCTGAGTAAAACTAGTTTGGGTCTCAGGTCTGTAGGGTGGGGTTGCTCAGCCAAAGAAGCTGTGGCCAGGTGTAGGGTCCCTATGGCTGAAGCAGTTGGCCGTAAGAGGAAATGTTCTAGCTGGTTTTGAATGTCTTCTTCGCTATTTACTCCTCTTGTGCCTGTGTCTCACCCTGTGTCCTCCTGAGAAGAACTGGGTGGTTCAGTGAGAATGAGATGGGTCTGGTGTCAGGAAAGCTTGAGTTCAAATTCAGCCTCAGATACTAATTGGGTGACCCTGGACAAGTCACTCAATGTCTTTTTGCCCCAGTTTCTTCACCTATAAAATGGGCACAATAGCACCTGCCTCCCAGATCCAGAGAAAGGATCAAATGAGATCCTAATAAATGCTTGTTCCCTTCCTTTCTTCCCCATTGCCACTGGTCCTCTCCTCTGTCCCACCCAGCACTCCCAACCCTTTGGCCAGGTGGCAGGGGAAGGACAATTACAGACTCACATCCTCAAGAGAGTCCATGGTTCTCATCACTGAAGGTGATGGTGGAAATCCAAGCTCTCCAGGGACCCCAAACCCTCCTCAAGGCGAGCTTTCCCAATGGCTGAAATGTTTGACATTGATTAGTTTGGGCTGATGTGATCCCTGACTGCCTGCAGAGAAGGAAGCTTCAGGCTCTGGGTCCAGGAGGGGAGAATCCTCCTGTCTTCTGTCCTTATCTGGCCCCAGCAGCCCCCGCTGGAGCGTGATGTTTTGATCTCGGTATCCCTGTGATGAAGGAGGCTGATCAATGGAAGAATGTCCCAAGGGGCTTGGGATGGAGAGCGTGCCATTTGGCACACATTGATGAAATCCCTATGTGCCGGGCATTGATGCCTGCCCTCAGGAAGCTTACATTTTTTCAAAGGAGACAATGTATATATGAGATGACTCTAGAATGGGGAGTGTTGGCGAGTGCCATGATTCACTGAAGCCAAAAAGGCTTTGTGGAAGATGTAGCCCCGTAGCTGAGCCTTAAACAAAGGCTGAGATGCCAAGGAAGAGAGGCAGGGCAGGAGAGGATTCTGTGGATGGGGAGAGACTCCTGGGATGGAATGAAGAACTAGGATGGGAAGTCGGAAGAAGGGGAAATTAAATCTGTATTCAAGGACATGAAGGACAATCCTATAGAAGAGGTATTAGATTTGCTCTGGTTGGCCTGAGAGGGCAGAACAAGTAGCGAGTGGACGAAGTTACAAGGAGGAAACTTTGTTTTTGGTCAAGGAAACGTTGTTTAGTCATGTCTGACTCTTTAGGACTCCATTTGGGATTTTCTTGGCAAATATATTGGATTGGTTTGCATTTTCCCTCCCTGATTCCTTTTACAGATGAGGAAACTGAGGCAAACAGGGTTAAATGACTTGCCCAGATTCACACAGTTAAGAAGTGTCCAAGGCTGGATTTGAACTCAGGTCTTCCTGACTCTACCCCTAACACTCTCTCCACTGTACCCCCTAGCTGCCCACAACCAAGGAAATAGCCTAACAATAAGATGTGATCTTCCAAAGCTGGATGGGATACTTTTGGGGTGCAGAGATCCCCCGGCTTAAGATAGAGATTAGACAACTCCTTTTCTGGTAGGATGTAAGAGTGAGTGCTTGTTCAAAGAGAGGATGGCCCTGAGCTTCTTCCCATTTCTGACATTCTCTCTCTGCTCTCTGCGGTCCTCTGGAGTCCACCCCACAGCCTCCGTTCCTAGGTCTCTCTCCACGCCTGACATTCATCTTCCGTATTCTACTATCCCCAGCAGGCATGACATTCGTTGCCATTTCCTGGGTTTCAAAGACTACGTGGACTCGGACCAGGAACTGGCCAAGAATAAAGTCCTTCCACGGTCCCGGCACAGGGAGGGGGTCTCACTTGCTGGGCTTGGGCAAAGACGGATGGATGGAGAAGTCCTCAGCCCGGCTGCCTGAGCCTCCCTCCTGTAGTTACAGGTTGGAACATCCTTGCAGGGCGAATCAAACATGACCACAGGGCCTGGCCACCTGGGCTGCTATCGAGTTACAAACCGACTCCTTGGTGCCGGAACCTGGAGCCGCCACCATCCTCGTGGCTGGTGAATTATTGATGCCGGCTGGCTGGCTGTGGTGTAACTGATGAGCGGGTGTGTGACCTCCTCCCGTCCCTCGACGCCCGCCTCCCCACCTCGGCTCCCACCCAGCGACCTCCTGATTAGCCGGGACCCAATTAGCAGGGCCCACCACCCGGAACACGCAATTAACTGCCCTCAGCTCTTGGAAGATAGAGGAGAGCCAGCGTTCAGAGAAACTCTCAGCAGGAGTTCCTTTTTAAAGCAAAGCCGTCCCGAGCTGGACTAGGTGTTAGATGGGGGGTGTGGGAATTCTGGCAAAAAGAACAGCTCTGCAGGCATGAGTTCGAATCTAGGTTCCTACGCTTATGATCTGCGTGACCCAGTGGACACATAACAGGAGGACTGACTTCAGATGCTTGCAGAGTAGAAAAGACGAGTTAGCCTTGTTCTTCATGACCCCAGGGAGTAGAATGTGGGGGTGATGCATATAAGTTGCAAAGAGAGCAAATTAGGTTTGAATAACAGAAATGAATGAATGAATGAATGAATGAATGAATGAATGAATGAATGAATGAATGAAAACTTCCTAATGATGAGAGCAGTCCAAAAGTATTCTCTCCAAGAGGGGTAGTGAGCTCCCTCTCCTTAGAGGTGTTCAGATAGAGACTGAATGACCCAGTAGATGTTGGGTATTTTATGGTGGGGACTGAGGTCCCTTCCAACTCTCAAAGTCCTGTGCACCAGTGGATAGCTCACTTAACCTCCCTGAGCCTCAGTTTCCCTTATTCTTAGGCTGGATCCCTACTTCATAAAATCATTGTGAGCAAATCCAGTCTAATCCACTAGGTATTTGCTAACTTCCTCCTCTATGCCAGGCACAATGCTCAGTGCTGGGGATGTAACAAAAGAATAGCTGGTCTCTGACCTCAAGGAGCTTATATTCTCCAGGGGTAGCAGGTAGAGTACAGTTGCTTCCATAAAGTATAATAGTGAAAATGAATTTCATTTCTATGAAGCCTTTTAGATTGCAATGCACTTACCTTACCTAGTGAAGGAGGCAGGATTATTTTTTCCAATTTTTCAGATAGGGAAACTGAGTCTCAGAGAAGAGAAGGGATTTTTTTAACCCTTACCTTCTGTCTTGGAGTCAATACTATGTATTAGCTCCAAAGCAGAAGAGTGGTAAGGGCTAGGCCATGGGTGTCAAGTGACTTGCCCAGGGTCACACAGCTGGGAAGTGGCTGAGGCCAGATTTGAACCTAGGACCTCCCGTCTCTAGGCCCGGTTCTCAATCCACTGAGCAACCCAGCTGCCCCCAAGAGAAGGGATTTTATGAGAATCACACAAGTAGCTATTATGAAAAGAGGAAATATTATCTATAGAGAAAAAGCCATACCCTATGCTCAGACCAGTCGCCAAGAGTGAAATCACACTTACCTGCTGACTATTCACAAGGAGGATTTAGAAAGAAAGCAGAATGATTAAAACTCTTATGACATGCCAGCACTCCAAAGGGCCTGGGGTTTCAAGAGTGTGGTACACCCTCAACTTGGAGGCTCCTGGCTCCTTCCTGCCTTAGGAGACAAGGCCCACATCGTTAGGGTTGAAAAACATCCATCCCTGGATAGCCACCCCCACTGGCCTTTCTCTACACTTAGTCAGGTTGAACCTCAAATCATAGAGCTCAGAGACAGAACTCTGGGATAGGCACAGAGGCCATCTATCTATCTAGTCTAACCCATTCATTTTACAAAGAAGGAAACTGAGGTCCACAGAAGTAACAGGATCATAGATCTAGGACTGGAAGGAAGGCCATCTAGTCCAGACACTCTGTTTTATAGAAGAGGAAAAGGGAGGTGTAGAGAAGACCTAGGATTCTAGATTTAGATCTAAAAGAGCCTCAGAGGCCAGTCCAACCAGTTCATTTGGCAAATAAAGAAACTAAGGTCCAGTAGGTTAATTATCTTGTTCAAAGTCATGCAGTTAGGATTTGAATTCAGATACTCTAGACTCTAGAGTCATTGCTCTTTCTGCTCTGCTACCATCATGATACAGAGCTAGATGTGAGCTTAGAGATCACTAGTTCTAATTTGTCTGTTTTACAGATGGGACAACTAAGAACCAGAGGTATAGAACTGACCCAAGGACACACAGGTAATAAGTACAAAAACGTGTACATATTTGCTTTATATCTGCTATCTCATTCGAACTTTATACCAGCCCTATGGAGTAGGAGCTCCAGGTATTATTGCATTTGTTTTACAGATGAGGAATTAGAGGTTTGGAAAGGTTAAAGGAATTGCCCAGAGTCCCACAGCTAGGGAGTGTCAGAGGTAGGATTTGAGCCCTAGCCATGGGATGTCCAAATCCTATGCTCTCTTCCCTAGGGTAGGATATAGCAAAGCTCTATTTCATACCTTCTGACCTCAAATCCAGTTGGCCCAAAGCCCATTATCAGTCCCATACTCGAAGCCTTTCTCAATGGGGTGCCCTGGAAGAGCTTGTACTTTGAAAGCCTAGGGTCATGTCCACACCCCCATGGCAGGCAGCGGAGGAGTCCAATTATGATAACTTGCTTAATATCGCTGGAAAATGAAAGTCCTTTGTCTTCTTGAGTTTTGCCAAGAGGAGCAGAATGGAAGTCAGACAAGTTCTCCCTCCTCCACAGGCCCTGGAGAGGTGGGTGGGTACTAGGGAAAAGGGTGAGAATGATCTCGAGCATTGCCCTGTCCTCACTGCAGGACTCCCTGAGGCACCAGGACCGCAGTGCAGGCTCTCAGACCTCAGGTGGGCTCTACCAGGTCACGATGGATTTCCTGTAATAAGTCTGTTATT
Source organism: Monodelphis domestica (assembly GCF_027887165.1). Taxonomy (NCBI): domain Eukaryota; kingdom Metazoa; phylum Chordata; class Mammalia; order Didelphimorphia; family Didelphidae; genus Monodelphis; species Monodelphis domestica. The sequence goes on along the minus strand of NC_077229.1, from coordinate 14,999,379 downwards.
AAGCAGTGCTGTCTCAGCATCAATCTCCTCTTTTCAGGAAAGCCTCTTCAGGCTTGGAGGAGCAGGGTTGTGCACCAACCTTGGGCTGGAAGCCTTGGGTCAGGGAGGAGCAGTAGACCTCACCTGCTGCTTGTGTGACTCTGTGTGTCCAGTACCTCCTTCTCTCTAGTCCCCAGCCTCTTGTTCTGTAAAAGAGGGCTTCCTGAGGCCTTCCTCCTCTGTTCAGTTCTCCCTTACCTCTGAACAAAAGAGAGTCTATGCCTACTTGAGCAAGTGAGCACACCCCCCCACACACACCACTGCCACCTCACATCTACATATGTGGCCTCAAAGTATATGTGTACCCATGTATGTTAAGCACAAAGACTCAGGTATGTACCTTCCCAGGGCACGTGAGCATGTGTATACACACACACTTACACAAACACACATCAGACACTCTAGTACATGTAATATGCTGGGTGTTCATATATATCACATGTGTGTAGTACAGTAACACAGATGATTCACATCAATGCACGCAAGCCTAAAGAACATATCTACTCAGATCCACATGTGCACACACAAATGTGAATGAAGACATATGGAATCCCTGTTTGGTTTAGGCCAGAGATGCTAAACGAGGATCGCTCCTGTCTACAACCCCCTGCCACATGGCGTCTTTGTGTGAGGGGTTGGAAAGAGAAGGAGGAAGGAAGCTTAGGTAGGACTGACCATTCCTGCCCAGGTTAGACTTGAGGGGAAAGCCTTCCCAAGTTGCTGCCCAACAGCTGAGCTAGCGGTAGGCCCGGGACAGGTCTTTTACCCCATAGGGCCAGGACTACTCTTTCTGGTAGGGTGGGGAGAGCAGGGTCCTGCTGGGTGGACTAGCAGAGATGGCCCTGAAAAGCTCTGAGAGAGACTTCCCCACTTTGGGGAGTCACTGAACATAAACAAGTGAATGGAGATGGCAGGAGGGGGGGCAGGGTAGGGGGGATGAATAGCCCAGGGCTGCAGGTAGAAGACCAGGGATGGAGGCTCAGCTTGATCACCAACCAACACATTGGTGTGCTCCCTCTCTCAGTTTCATTTGACTTCTCTGGAAAATGAGAGGCAGGACACAGCAATCCTTACAGAATCTCCTGGCACTGTCATTGTTCTTTGTTCCCTCCCAGATCTAACATTCACTGCTCTAAGCCCCCTCCCAGCTCTGGAGTACTATGCTCTGAGGTCCCTCCTGACCCCAACATATCTTTTTCTTTGGTTCTTTGGAACCCTGACACTCTCTGTTCTAAGGTCTCCTTCAGCTCTGCCATTCCCTGTTCTAAGACTCCTCCTCCCAGCTCTTCCAGGCAATGTTCTATGTCCTAAGGTCCCTTTCAAAGGAGATATTTTGTGATTCCATGAACTTCTTATGGGCTATTTCAGGGCTCCAGAGAGTAGGAAGGCTGCTAGCACATGGAGACTTGAGTAGAAATAGACTGGCCGCTATTTGGATGTTCTCATTTCTGTGCATAAGGTAGATTATTCTGGAAGCATTAGGAAGGCCAGATTGGTGTGGGGGAGAGGAGAGGGGGTGGCTGGCAGCTCTGTCAGAAGGCAACATCCTTAGTCCAAGCCGGAGGTAATGAGGACCTGCCCTGGAGTGGGGACGGAAGGATTAGAAGGGGAGAGACGGGTTTGAGAGACGGTGCAGAAGAGAATCCAACAGACGTTAGCAACTGATCTGATGTGGGGATCAGGGGAGGGCAGAGTCAGGGTGATTGTGAGGAAAGGATAGGGAAGGCAGGAAGAAGAGGGATGGGGAGAGAAGGAAGATCCTCTCCTTGGGGATGGCTTGCAGGGCGAGATGTCCTTTAGGCAGTCAGAGCTATCTCAGGGACCAGGAAGGGAGATCTGAGAGACCCCTGCATGAAGGTGACAGCTAGGGGAAAGGAGGAATGTGTTCAGGAAGTAGAGCTCAGCCTGGGCCTAAGGCTTCAGCTCTCTCTGGGGCTTAGGGCGCAGCAGTTAAGGATCTCTCAGCACTGAGATCAAGGCTCAGTTTGGGGACAAGATTAAAACAAAGATTCAGCCTAAATCTGGGACCAGGGCTCAGACGGGCTGGGAACAGGTCCAGTCTGGGGATGACATCGGGGCTCAGTCTGGGACAAGGGCTTGTGGGCCCAGAGTTCTGTCAGGTGCTTGGGTTAAGGGTCACTTTATCCTCAGTGCCCGCGCCGGTTTCTATTAGGGCTTACCACTGTTTGCCCACGTGGATGGGGCGAGGTCCCTTTTTAGGGAAAAGATTGAGTCGAAGCCCCTTTCCACACCTGGCCTGGAGCCCGTGGCAGGTGGCAAGTGGCAGATATTCCAGAACACTGAGAATTCTCACCTCCCACAGGTTTGCCGAAAGGTGTCAGAAAACCACTTTTCACCTGCTGCTGCGGAGCCAAGAAGCCCTCTCCCACCTTCATCTCAGAGGCCTCCGAGGGCAGATGCCAAGAAAACAGGGCAGCTCCAGGGCCCCACAGGGGAGCCAAGTGAGTGCAGAGAGCCAGGCATGGGGCTGGGGGCCGGAGGAGATGCCATGCTCCGCCCGGAGGAACCACTCGGGTGTGGCTTCTTTCTATATCCCCACCACAGTGGCTGGTACAGAGAGGTGTTTCATAAATATTTATTGACTGACTGGCTGAGAAGGCTTTAGATCAGGGTTGAAATAATTGGTTGGAAAGTCAACCTGACCTGGGAATAGGAGCTCCAAGATGCAATGAGAAGAGCCTTGTCCCAGGAAAAGCAACCCCTCCCCAAGTTATCCCATCACATCCACCCTTAAGTCCAACCAGTAGGTAGCAGCATGAGATTAAAAAAACAACAACCTTTACCTTCCATCTTAGAGTTGATACTGTGTATTGGTTCCAAGACAGAAGAGCAGTAAGGGCTGGGCAATGGGGGTGAAGTGACTTGCCCAAGGTCACCCAGCTAGGAAGTGGCTGAGACCAGATTTGAACCCAAGACCTCCCATCTCTACATCTGGTTCTCCATCCACTGAGCTGCCCCTGTGGCATAGGATTTAAAGCTTAGAGGAACCTTAGAGACCTTCTCATCAAAGCCACTCAACTGAGTAACTGATAGTTCTCAAATCCAGGGGGGAGTTAGGGGATGTCTACCCCAGGCCTGTGAAGACTTCCCCCTTCGGAAGGGATGGATGAGAACAATTGTTTCCAGCGGCCACTGCGAAGGGCTGGGGAGGGTTTAGAGACTGGTCAGACACAGAAGAAGCCAAGGCTGCCCACTGCATCCTGGGCCACCACCAGTCATGTGGCTTTTATCTTCCCACTGGACTTTGATGACTCCGGAAGAGAGAGTGAAGCTGATGACTTTGTGTAACCACTTCACTGAAATCCAGCTCACCCACAAGGAAGGAGACGAGGTCCCAGTTGGGGAAGGTCTTGTCCAAGGTCTAGCTAGTGGCTGCATCAGAATTCAGGCTCCAGACATTCTGACTTTAAATCCATCTCACTGCCTTACTCCAAATCCCTATTTGTCCAACTCATTTTAAAGAAACCCTCAAGGATGGGAGGAGGCAGTGAATAGACTGCTGGGCCTGAAGTCAGGAAGACCTGATTTCAAATCCAGCCTAGGGTACTTACCTGCTGTGTGACCCTGGACAAGTCACTCACCCTGTTTGCCTCAATTTTTTATCTGTCCAATGATCTAGAGAAGGAAATGGTCAACCATTCCAGCCAAGAAAATCCCCAATGGGGTCACAAAGTGCCAGACAGGACTGAAATGATTGAACAAGGAAAGAGGATGGGAGGAGGCAGCACTTGGATCAATGCCAGACCTCTCAGTGCCAACATTCTTTCTTCTCCTCATTAAAGCACTCATTCATGTATTCATCAGAGCAAGATCAACTGTCCCCTGATTCTATAGGGAAGCATTGAGCCAGTGGAAAGACGATTGCAGGCTCTGGGAGTCAGAAACTGAGTTCGAATCTCCTATACCCCCCATAGACCTCTATGGGCCTGATTTCCACCATCCCTAAAGTGAGCAGTTGGATTGGGCGATCCATGATGGCCCTTCTGGATTGATACCCTTCTAGAACATGAGCTTCTTCACAGCAGAGATAGCTAGCCTTTATGTTCATATTTTTCACAGTTAGTGTAATGCCTAGCACTAGAAGATGCTTAATAAATGATGAGGTGGGTCTTTTTCATTCATTTCTCCTAGGAGATCCTGTGATGCATCCATTCAGCCACAGAATTATGGAGCATCAGAGCCAAGAGTGGCCTCAAAGACCATCCTGTCCAAACCACCCTCTACTCGATCCCCCCAAAGGGATTATCCAGCATCTGTGGGAAGACCTCCAGTGAAGGAGGAGCCACTAGCTCTAAAGGAAGTCCATTCTGTTTGGGAATGATTTTTGTGGCTAGGAAGTTCTCCCTGGCATCCAGACTAAGGCTGGTCCTTCGTGATGCCTCTGCCCTCCCCTGCCCCTTGGCTCTTAGTTCTGCCTGCTGCATCCAAGTGAAGCAAAGCTGATCTGTCTTCTGACAGTGAAAGATGTCCCAGTACTCCTCTGCCTGTCTAAAGACATATCCTCCTTACTCTTCTCCAGGCTGCTCATTCCCATTTCATCCCCCTTTCTGTTTTCCTGGGCATGCTCTCCAGTCTCTCGCTCTCCTGGTCAATCATTCACTAAATGAGCATTTATTAGAGGTGTATGGAGTGTTCAGGGAAGACTAGAATTTCTGGAGGGAAGACCTCCTGAGCCCTTTGCAGGGCAGCTCATCTACCTTTAATACCCCCCGGCACTCCACTTTCACCTGTGACGCCAAGAAGCCAGAGCATGCACAGTGGCCACACTGCGGTAAATCCCCTCCAACGACAGACTAAGTCAGGCTGAGAGTAACTGATGGGTGTCAACCCCATGGATGAGTTAGGGGATGGCTACCCCAGGCTGGAAGGGACAGATGAGCACAACTAGTTCCAATGGGCATGTAGATGGCTGAAGAAGGCACTGTGGAGAGCTTAGAGTGTGGTCAGACACGGAAGATGCCAAGGCCATCCACTGCATGCTGGGCCATCATCCATCATCCTGACTTTTGTCTTACCACTGGACTTTGATGGCTCTGGAAGAGAGAGTGAGACTGATAACTTGGTGCAACTGTGCCTTGCTGACATCTGATTCACACACAAGTCATGACATCACCCCGTGATGTCACTAGTCTTCTTGGAAAAAGAAGAAAGAACAGCAAGCAGCAAGAACAAGTGCCTATTAAGCCCTTCCATGGTCATAAAAAAGAGAAAGAGAAACAGACCCCATCTCCACCATCAAGGAGCTCCCATTGTAATGGTGGACATGCAAGATATGCAAATCAAATAAAGGACAACCTTTATTTGGAGGACACCCTTCTAGAAATGATGGAAGAATATTTTGTGGAAGTAGAAGGCACTGAGAGAGGGGAAGGAGAAAGAGCCCAGGAAAGGCCTCCATTCAGCAGAATCTTGAGGGGGGGGGACTTATTTATTAGTTAATTTAGAATATTTTTCCCGTGGTTACAAGATTCATGTTCTTTCCCTCCCCTCCCTCCACCCCCTCCTGTAGCTGACACGCAATTCCACTGAGTTTTACATGTGTCATTGATCAATACCTATTTCCATAGTATTGATATTTGCCCTAGAGTGATTGCTTAGAGTCTACATCCCCAATTATATCCCCATTGGATCATGTGATCAAGCAGTTGTTTGTCTTTTGTGTTTCCGTTCCCACAGTTCTTCCTCTGAATGTGGAAAGCATTCTTTCTCCTAAGTTCCTCAGAATTGTTCTGGATCATTGCATTGCTACTGGTAGAGAAGTTCCTTATGTTTGATTGTGCTACAGTGTATCAGTCAGCAGAATCTTGAAGGATCTAGACTGATCAAGGCAGAAGACAACACAACTGAAACTTCTCTCACTCTGGGAATGAATCTAATTAGAGGAACAGAGACCTAGAGCTGCAAGGATCCTCAGGGACCATCAAGTCACTCATTTTAGACATGGAAGCTCAATCAGTGAATAGTGGTAGTCTCTCGTTAACTGAGGATGACGATTGTCTTTGTGCGTTTTTGTGCACAAAGACACCTGTGCATGAAGATTTAAGTGGAAAAGTCGATGCACAGAGACAGTCCCACTCTCTCGGCGTTGGAAGCCTGGGTCCAGTGGCACGAAAAATCGTTACACCTGGAGACTTCCTCAGCTGCATTGGATGGCCGTGTTGTCTTTTGTGCTCCAACATGCCCTAAGCACTCCACAGTGCCTTGCTGCGTCGCCATCTCAGCCGTTGAACTTTCTTATTGGTTTCTTCCGTCTGTTCAGCTGAAGCAGTCTTCACATGCTGAGTGAGCAAAGCCCTGGTTCACCAGGGGTCAACGACCCAATGGCTACCCTCACAAGGTTTAGCCGGCCTGTCAAAGCCATTGCCCGCATGCTAGCAGCTACTGGGAGCCACAAGTGAGAGCTGGGTGTCAGGTGAGGGTCAGAAGCTGGAGAGCTGCCCTAAGAGGGCACGACAAGCCCTCCATACCAGAGATGCTACCCCTCCCTGAGTACCCCATAAAGAAACACCTACTGTGCATCAGGCCCTGCTAGGGATACAAAGACAGACTGATTCAGCCCTCAAGAACTCCCAGTCTAATGAGGAAGACAACATGCCTAATGAGGGAGACAACATGCAAACCATTGGGTACAAACAAGATATAGATGGAATCGATTAGAAATAATCCACAGTGGCTCACCTGGGGTCACCCAGCTAGAGACAAAGCTTGAACCCTTCTCTTCTGATTCTCTATCCTGATTGCTATGGACCACTAGGACACATGTTCAGCTCTTCAGCTGGCCAATGCCCATCCAAATACAGTATCTCTTCCAGGCCAAGGCCATACAATGGACTCATCTCTTCTGCCCTTAGCCCCCTCCCTTCCTCCCTCTCTGGCATCAGTGGTCCAAGGCCAGTCAGATTGAGGGTTTAAGGGAGAAAGCCAGGTTCTTTCTCTCTGGTCTCCCCCAGTGTCTGTAGTTCCATTTCAGCTCAGCCTACAATGAGAAGATTTATAGGTAAACAGGGCAGCTGGGAGAGCTTTAAGTAGGTTAACCCTGGCAGTGCCCACCTGCAAGAACAGTTTCTCCTCATTGAGTGTGTCTGGGGAAGCTCCCTTAACCTGAAATACAGCTGGACTGTGGTAACAGGATTTGAGAGTTTGTAGATGTGTTATGTATCTAAGCATGTTGGGTGCACATACATATGAGAGCATATGTTTACATAGTGAGAGGGCTTGCATGTGGACCTCTGTGCTGATATGTAGAAAAGCCCCTTGGGATAGGGCAAGGTGGAGAGTCGGTTCTGCAATGATATGCCCAGAGCCTTGCCTCCCCATCCTCCCCTCCAGCCTTTGTGTCTCCAGTGGCTTCCCTGCTTCTGCAGCCCCACTTAGCCTCCATCATCTGCTATTTCAACTTCAGTCTATGCCATCTCCAGGGCCAAAGAAGGGACAGAGCTCCAAGTGAGCCCATCAAGAGCCTACTCTTCCTTAACTCACTGTTCACACCATTGACCAAGGCTGACTATGTCTGACCACCAAGATCATTCTTGCGCTGAGCCTCGGGTGGGAAGGGAAGGGACCTCATCGGCCAGCTAGCCTAGTCCAGCCTGGAAGGATGATGCTCTTGACAACTTCCTTGCCAAGTGGTAGCCCATCCCTCGCTTGAGGAGGAGCATCATCATCTGCTCACACATGGCTCGCCAAATACTTAGCTGCCCATCATGGGCACATCGTCACACTTGCAAATCCTGCTACCACCGTCCAGCTGTATTTCAGGTGAAGGGAGCTTCCCCAGACACACTCAATGGGGGGAGACTGTGCTTGCAGGTGGACATAGCCAGGGTCAGCCTACTTACAGCTCTCCCAGCTGCCTTGTATGCCCACAGACCTGCTCTTTGCACACTGAGCAGAAAGTGCTTGAGAGAGGCACCTACATACACTGGGGGAGACTGGAGAGAAAGAGCCTGGGGCCACTAAGGCCAGAGAGGGAGGAAGGGAGGGGGCTCAGGGCAGGGGACTAGAGGGGGCTCTGGATTTGTCTGGGGCACAGGCCAAGTGAGGGCTGGATGACCACTGTTCCTAACAATTTTTATTTCCAGGGTGAGTAGCATGACTTGAATCACTCTGGCAGGGGATGGTGGAGGGAGCAGCAGAGATTCCCAGGCTCCTGGGAATTCATGACCACTGTGGGCAAGAAGCCACAATCTAGAAGATTGGGATCTTTCCCAACTATTCTTGCTGACAAGGTACTGAATTCATTTGGTTCTGTGTTATGGAAGGACTGAAAGTGCTGACCATGCCCCTGCAGACAAAGCCCCAGCTCCCAGCCTTAGTTCCAGTCCTGTATGACCAGTAGGTGGCAGAACAAGGTCTAGAACAGTTAGGAGACCCATCCCTCAGGATGAGCTTTTGGGGCAGCCTATAACCAGCAGGCTGCTGCTTTGGGCACCTATGCGCCAAGAGGTTAGAACTGGTAGGGGACCACTCTCCTGGATCCAGCCTTGACACACTCTTTGAAGTCTATGCCTGGCTGAGATTGCTTGCCCAGATCTGCCATCCCTTCGCCGATGAATGCCTTGCATCAGGGCTTCCTGTCCTCCTACTTCCCTGGCTGAGGTCAGGGTGAGAGCCTTTCCTTGGCTGATAGCCCTCATCAGGCCAGTGCCCTGGCTTGGGGGCTAGTCCCAGCCTTGCCACCATCTAGCTGTGCATCCTTGAAAAAATGCCTCCATCTCTCTGAACCTCCTTTTCCTCATCTGTATAATGAAAGGCAGAAGCCCATCTCTAAGGGGCCTTCCAGTCAAGCACTCCATGTTTCGATTCAGTTGAATGAGCATGGACTAAGCATTTATTAGGGACAAACGCTGTCCTGGGTGCTGGGCAGACAAAGACAAAAAGGAAGCCCAGTCCCAGCCTTCCAGAAGTTTCTATTCTATTGGGGGACAGAGAAGTCCCCAGAGAGGTAAAGGCAAGATCACTTTAGAAGTAAGAGGGGGCCAGCAATTGGAAGGATTCAGAACGGCTTCCCATAAGTGAAGCCTGGAAGAAAGATGGGGGTTCTAGAAGGCAGAGGTTAAGAGGGAGAGCATTCAGGCATGGGGATTGGGGTGGGCTGGGGGGGAGATGAAATGTCATGTGTGAGGAAAAGCCAATAGGCAACAGTGCTCGGATGTAGAGAGGAGAGGAATGTGAAATGTCTGGCAAGGCAGGATGGAGCTAACTGTGAAGGGCTTTAAATGTCAAGGTGAGGAGTTTGCAATTTATCCTGGAGGCAAGGGGAGCCATCGGAGTTCCTTGAGTGGGAAGGTATTATTGTCAGCCTTGTGCTTTGAACAGATTGTTTTTGGCAGCTGTGTGGAGGCTAGATTAGAGAGAGGAGAGCCCCAAGACAGAGACCAAGGGTGAGAGTGCTGCGGTAGTCCACGGGAGGGTTCATGAAGGTTTCACCATAAGTGGTCGTCTGAGTAGAGACTGGGGGATAAAAACAAGACATGCAGAGGAAGAATTGACAAGATCTGTTAGTTAAATGAATATGGTAATGTTCTGGGACTTTAGTCCCTCTCAGATCCAGCATTCCATGTCCTAGAGGCACTCCCAATCCTGACATTCCTCCTTTTAAGGTGTCTTCCCAGCTCCGATAGTTCCCATTCTAAGGCTTGGTCTGTAGTGAGCGCTATATGTTGTTGTCTTTTAGTCATTTCAATTCTGTCCAACTCTTCAGGAGCCCATTTGAGTTTGTTTGTTTGTTTGTTTTTTGCAAAGATCCTGCCCTGATTTATCTTCTCCTTCTCCAGCTCATTTTACAGATGAAGAAACTGAGGCAAACAAGATTAAGTGACTTGCCCCAGGTCACACATCTAGTAAATGTCTGAGGCTGGATTTGAATTCAGGTCTTCTTTACTCTTGGAGAAGGAAATGGCAAACCACTCCACTATATTTGCCGAGAAAACCCAAAAGGAATCATCAATAGCCAGACACAACTGAAGTGAATAAACAATAACAAAAATGTTCTGACTCCAGGCCCAGCATTTCATCCACTGCACCACCTAGCAGCCCAAGTACTAAATGCCTAATAGCTGTTATGAATAATAGCTAGCATTTATATCATGCTTTCAGGTTTTCAAAGCACTTTACAAATTTCATCCCATCTGATGCTCACATAAGAGGGAAAGAGGTTTGCTCAAACATAGGTTTAGTCCTCAGAAAGACTTCTGAGGTCATTCAACTCGGTCTCCTTATTTTGCACATAAGGAAACTGAAGCCTGGAGAGGTAAAGACTACAAGGGTAGTAAATAGCAGCAGCAGAATTTAAGCCCAGATTCTCTGACCCCACTGGACCACACTGCCCTCCCAGATGGATGGATTCCATAGTTTTTCTTGTGTCTGCATTTGCAGTCTCTAGAAACACCTTCACGTCCCTCTGCTGCCGACAGACCCCAGACTCTGTGTGGTCCCTTCAGAATGCTCATCGGTCCCTCCTTTCAATTGCTTCTTCCATTTGGGCGATTTTCCGGTCGATACCTGTCAGATTCTGGAGGGCCAATGGCTCTTGTTGGCCACTCCATCCCCTGACTGTCACCATTATCAGAGATGGATTTCCTTGACAAGTTGTCAGCTCTCCCCGAGTTCTCCCTGAATTGTGACGCCCAGGGTGGAATTGTAGTTCTGCTTTGAGACAATCATTCTCGGTAGCAATTTCCCCCCAGGAATTATCCAAGGCGCTTTAGGTCAGCAGCAGCCACCGTGGGAGACAATATTTATCCGACTGATAGAATTGCTTTAGAGGGAGACAGTATATTCTAGATTAGTGGTTTCAATTTAATTCAACAAACATTTTAAGCTCCTTCTGTGGACGTGTGTCCAGGGTTGGGGATACAAAGAAGCAGGTCTTGGCCATATGGATGTTAGCACATTTGAGAAGGCAGGGCAGTGGAGCTGGGGGCAAGGAGATGGAATCTCTACTGCTACCTCTGTAGGGAGCAAAGAAAAACAGGGACAGCCAGAGACACTTTGTGCTCCCTAGTTTTTTCCTTTAACTGTGACCAAAGAGCTGAGTAGTTTGAAATCCAATTTAATAAACATTTTATTAACACATTCTATGTGCCAGGTGTTGAGTCTAGGTGCCAGGGACACAATGACAAAAATGTAACAGTGCATTCCCTTAAAGAGCTTATAGGCTATTGGAGGAAGGGAAGACAAGAACAGCTGGGGAGGTTTCTTTGTGGCAGAGTCATGTGAGGAGGTGGTCTGTCTGTCACATCCCAGATCCGTGTCCTTAGAATGTGGCAGAAGTCTCTATTGTAAATGTTAAATCAACAAGAGAGAAATTGGCACCCATCACTGATCACCACCACTCATCCCTTCTTCCTCTGACCCTAAGTGGATGATGTCACTCATGATGCCATCTGTGGGTTGATATTCTCATTCCTGAGAAGACAAGGAGCTGCTTCCTCTTGAGAATGCTTAGTTCCCTCCTCAGCATGAAGAGCCTTGTAGCCATTGGAGATAAGACTCCACAAAGTCAACGAGCCTTCTTGTGCCTTTCCTTCTAGTTGTCATGTTCTTTTACCCTCTAACCTCCTCAGAGAGGTCAAGATCCCACATATATAACATTGGACACTAGCTGAGTGATCCTGGGCAAGTCATTTATTTGCTCCCTACCAGTTTCCTCATGTGTAAAAAGAAGGACTCTGAGGTCCCTTCAAGCTCTAAGGCTATGACTCTATAGCTCTACCTTTCATCTTTTAAAGGAGTGCTCCATTCTCCCTGACAACTTCAAGAGCAGAGAGATTTTTCTCCAGTCCCTTGATCTTCTCTTCCAGGAGAGTGGCTACCCTGTACTCAAGTGTAGGTAAGAGTCACTTGGCACTGACAGGAAACCAAAGAACACCTCTCTGTTGTGCACTGACAAATTCCCCCTGTCCTGCAGACTTCCTGAAAGTAATAGCAATGGCAGGGACTACTGACATTTCTAGAAGGCTTAAACGTTTGCAAAGTACTTCTCATGCATGATCTCGTTGTATTCTCACAACTCTGGGAGATAGAAATTAGAAGCCATGGAGGCATTAAAGTGCCCCTTAGTAGGGAGCAGGGACCTGTGGTTTCATTGGTTTAAGAAACATCCTGATGAAGAAACTTCTTCTACCAAGGCAGGTTGCTCTCTTCTTCTTCTCCTTCAAATCCTTGCCTTCTGCTTAGGGCAGAAGAGTGGCAAGGTAAGAATTGAGTGACTTGCCCAGAGTCATGCAGCTAGGAAGTGTCTGTGTCCAGATTTGAACTCAGGTCCTCCTGACTCCAAGCTTGGCTCTCTATTCATCATACTTTCTAGCTGTCCCTAGGCTGCCACCCTCTCAGCAATGTATAGTCTTAAAGAGTTGTCTAGAGCACTAAGAAGTTGTGATTTACTCAGAGTCACTTAAGAAGAGAGTGGCAGGCAGAGCCCAAATCTTCCTGGTTACAAGGCTCCATCTCCATCCACTATGGCACACCAGCCTTGTGTTATAGACGGGCAATTCAGGGTCAGAGTTGCCAATAGCTACACAAGCTAGTAAATGCCGGAGACTGGGCTTCAGTCCAGTTCTAGTCAACTCAAAGTCAAGGATTCCATCAGCTTCTGGGCAAGGGTCTTAGTTTGCAATCATGTTGATTCATTCCCCTTGGGGCCCATGTCTATTGCTCACTGTCCATTTGCTCGGAGATCTTGTTGAATGGGGAGCTCCAGAGCTCCTGTTCTTGGGGGGTACTCTGGGGTCTTCGGTCCTTGATATTCCTAGGGGCCATCCTGCGAGCTGTCCAAGGTCCTGGCCACAGCCCAAAGGAGCGGAACAAAGATAAGGAGGGAGAGATGGAGACAGATGTCAGTGAGTCACTCAGTCAGTCAATGAGCATTCATTAAGCATTTACTCTATGCCAAGCACATCTCTAAGCTCTTGGAATACAAACACAAGTAGAAAAACAGTTCTTTCCCTCAAGGAGCTCACGGGTGAATGTGGAAAGGCCACGTGTAAAAGAAAGCTGGAAGGGAGATGGGGTGGAATAAGGGTAGTCAATGAGGGGACATGGTAGAGTCCAGAGTGCATCCTAGAGAGGATGGGCCTGAGTGTCCTGCTGAAGCAGAGGTTCCTGGAGGAGTCATCCAAGTAGAGGGAGAGGCCACAGGGGCTGAGGCTACTTCCAATGTGTAAATTCCAGACTCTCAGCTGAGAGGATGGTGGGAGGTGACAACCTGGAGAGTGTGGAGGAGACCCAGTTTGAAGTGTCCACTTTGGAGAGTGTGAATGAAAGCAAGTCAATTAGGGAGGAATAGAAGGTTGGCCTTATTGCAGTGAGGGCCCCGTAGAGATTAGATAACATTAACTTGTTGGGTTTTTTTTTAACTCTTACCTTCCATCTTAGAATCAATACTGTGTATTGGTTCCAAGGCAGTAGAGTGGTAAGGACTAGGCGATGGGAGATTAAGTGACTTGCTCAGGGTCATACAGCTAGGAAGTATCTGAGGCCATATTTGAACCCAGGACCTCCCATCTCTAGGCCTAGCTCTCAATCCACCAAGCTACCCAGCTTCCCCAATAACATTAATTTGTAATTAATTTTGTGCTTTTCTCCAGCTCTGGGCATTTTCTCTGGCTGCCCCCCATGCCTGGAATGCTCTCTCTCTTCTCTTCTGTCTACTGACCTCCCCAGCTTCCTTTAAATCTCATTTAAAATCCTGTATTTTACTGGAAACTTTCCCCTGTCCTCTTAAGTGCCTTCCCTCTGTTAATTATTTATGCTTCCTCCTATATATAGCTTGCTTTGTAATATTTGTTTGCAGGTTGTCTCCTCCCTTAGACCATGACTTCCTTGAGGGCAGGGGCTGTATTTTTCCTCTTCTCGTCTCCCCAGCGTTTAGCAGAGTGCCCAGCACCTAGGCGATGCTTACTACGTGTTGCTTGACTGCTTGAGGGGGGGGAGCCCATTCCTCTTTGGACACCCTGGGCCACTTCATTTTGTTCCGACATCAAGTCAAAATCTGCCTCTCTGTAGCTCTGCTTCTCCCTGTCCCATCACCTCTGCTTGAGCCCCCGCGTCCAAACAAGACACATCCAGCCCCTTTTCATATACCAGTCCCTCAAATGCCCAACATGGCCAGCGCGCCTCCTTCTCTTCTCCAGCTTCAGCATCCCCAGGCCTTCCACCAGTCTCCACATGGCAGACCCGAGGCCCTTCTCCATCCTGGTATTGCAGCACTGGACATTCGGGTCAGCCTCTCAGGGTCTTCCAGAACCGGACCCAGCACCCTGCTAGTGGCTTGGCCATGCCAGAGGACTGGGGGGGCTGTCACAGATGCCCGGATTTTCAGACTCCTTAAGTACCCCGCTTGAGATGCAGTGGGATGGGGAAGAAAGAACCCCAGCTCTTCCCTCAGCATCTTGGCGAGCTTGAGTCAGTGGCTTCCCCTCTCAAGGGCTCGGTCTCCTTTGTCTAGAGAAGGAGCGATGTAGACTCTCTGGTCCCTTGTGATCCCTACTGATGGGATCCCATATCTGCATTCTCAGGAAATCCAGACAGAGTGTCTGTTCTAGAATCTTCCCCTTTTGAGAAGAGAGAGGAAAGTGGCAGGGGGCTCGGACTGGGGGTGCCTTTTTTCTGATCTCCATCACGCTTCCAATTGAGAGCCTGGACGTTTTTGTGTCCACACGATCAGAGATGATGACCCAACAAATCTCTGCCAGCCCAAGCCCAGGCAGACAAGTCTGACCTTGCGGTGTTTCACTGACACAGCTGTCAATGAAAGGAGGGAGGGAGGGAGGGAGGCAGCGACTCATCTATCTCATAAACAATCAAACTGCAGAGCGAGTCAGGGACCTGCAGCCAGCGTGGAGGATTCATCAAACAAAGGGCAAGATGGATGGTAGAGGCAGGAGCAAAAGGAAATATTATGTGACAGGAATGAAGGACAGGCATCCCGGAGAGCGTGCCAGGGAGCCTGAGCTCCGAGATGGAGCCAGCATGGCCAGAAGAAGCCAGCCAAGAGGAGAGGTGGTGGCCAGGGCGGGGAAAGGAGGTCACTGAAGACAGGACAAAATAAAGGCAGAGAAGTCAGGAGCTTTCAGTTTGGAGGGAATAAGGCCAGTGAGGACAGAATGAGGGCAGTGAGGAGGACAGAGAGGAGTCAGCGTGGACAGAATGAGACTCGCGCCATCGCAATGAGACCAAGGAAGGCAGAGCGTGGCCAGTGAGGACAGCGAGAGTTCATTGAGATGGAATCTACTTGGGAACGTGTCTGGCGCACACCTATTTCTACACACGTCATGACCTCCATTAGAGTGAGGGTCAGGGCTGGCTTTGGGGTTTTCTCTTCACAACTCCAGCCCTTAGCACAGTACCTGGCACTTTCTGAGGGCTCAAAAAATGCTCATTGATTGATTGATTGAGGATAGAATGAGGGTCAACAGAGACAGAATAAAGTCAGGATGGAGGGACGAGATCAGCGAGCACAGAAGGAGGCCAGGAAGACAAAATGAGTCTGGTGTAGACAGGAGGCCAGAGTGGACAGAATGAGACCTTATGTGAAGCCACCCTGTATCTTTTTGAGCCCAGTAAGAACATTCTCTCTGTCTCTGTTTCTGTCTCTTTCTACTTCTCTCTCTACCTCTGTCTCGGTGTCTGTCTGTCTGTCTGTCTGTCTCTCTCTCTCACACACACACACACACACACACCATGAGGTTTACATAGCTTCTATTCCATGGGACTCACTTGGTGACTCAGGTCTTGGCTCAACTGTCCCCACTGGTGCCTCTACTTAAGAAGCTCCTTTGGTGCTCCTACTACTTGCTGGTCTTTTATTCGGTTGTTTTTCTCCTCCTTTGATTCAAACTCTCCATTTGAGATTCAGGAGTCTCTTTACTATCCCTTCAATTGTGTCTGTGTGGAACTTGTCAGTGGCGGAGAGGATGATGATCGCCCCTCCATTTTTCCAGCGTAGTGAGATTTACTGCAAACTTGGGAGGGAGATAGTCCTACAGTGAGTACTTTCTGCATTTTATAGGGGGAGGAAATGGCAGGCTTAGAATAGGGTGGGGATTTACCCAAAATCAGCTAGCCAGTAAGTGATAAAATAAGTATTTGAGCCCTGATCTCCAGATTCGTTGTACAATACTGCCTGACCAGGTCATTAGGAGAACCAACATCCTTAAGGAGATAGAAAGTGATATTTACATTGACATAGAAGGTGAGTCTGGGGCCCAAACTTCTTCCATTTCCCCTCATTTCCTTTCTTTTTCTATATCTTCTCCTTTTTTTCTCTTTCATTCTTCTTCCTCTTTTCTTCCTCCTCCCTCTGTTTCTTCCTCCCCTTGTTCTTTTTCTTCTTTCTTCCACTTTCTCCTGCTTTGGTTCCTTTCCCCTCCTTCTTCCTTCTCCTCTTCTTCTCCTTCTTTCTCCCTTCTCCTTCCCCTTCTTCTCTTCTTTTCTCTCCTCCCCTTTTGACCTTGTCCTCCTCTTTGCTTTGCTCCTCCTTCTCCTCCTCCTTTATTTCCTAT